>NW_026778972.1:1277500-1471283 GCF_030144855.1 Hypanus sabinus | reverse complement strand
GTCTGTGGTCCAGGTACGAAGTGGGAGGTTTGAAGTTTGTGTGTAATTGTGTGTCGGTGGTGTGGGAAGGAAGGGGGAGTGGTGAAGATTGTGTGTATTTGCGTGTCGGTGTTGTGGGAAGGAAGGGGGAGTGGTGAAGGTTGTGTGTATTTGCGTGTCGGTGTTGTGGGAAGGAAGGGGGAGTGGTGAAGGTTGTGTGTATTTGGGAGTCGGTGGTGTGGGAAGGACGGGGAGGGGTGAAAGTTGTGTGTATTTGGGTGTCTGGGTTGTGGGCACGAAGAGGGAGGGGTGCAGTTTGTGTGTATTTGGCTGTCTGTGGTGTGGTACGTAGAGGGAGGGGTGAAGATTGTTTGTATTTGGGTGTCTGTGGTGTGGGTACGAAGAGGGAGGGGTGAAGGTTGTGTGTATTTACGTGTCGGTGGTGTGGGAAGAAAGGGGGAGGGTTGAAGGTTGTGTGTATTTGGGTGTCTATGGACCAGGTACGAAGTGGGAGGTTTGAAGTTTGTGTGTATTTGGGTGTCTCTGGTGTGGGTACGAAGAGGGAGATGTGAAGTTTGTTTGTATTTGGGTGTCTGTGGTGTGGGTGCGAAGAGGGAGGGGTTAATTTTTTGTGTATTTGGGTGTATGTGGTGTGGGTGCGAAGAGGGAAGGGTGAAGGTTGTGTCTATTTGGGTGTCTGTGGGTAGGTATGAAGAGGCACGTTTGAGGTTTGTGTCTATTTGGGTGTCTGTGGGTAGGTATGAAGAGGAAGGTTTGAGGTTTGTGTCTATTTGGGTGTCTGTGGTCCAGGTACGAAGTGGGAGGTTTGAAGTTTGTGTGTATTTGGGTGTCTCTGGTGTGGGTACGAAGAGGGAGATGTGAAGTTTGTGTGCATTTGCGTGTCGGTGGTGTGGGAAGGAAGAGGGAGGGGTGAAGGTTGTGTGTATTTGCGTGTCGGTGTTGTGGGAAGGAAGGGGGAGTGGTGAAGGTTGTGTGTATTTGCGTGTCGGTGTTGTGGGAAGGAAGGGGGAGTGGTGAAGGTTGTGTGTATTTGGGAGTCGGTGGTGTGGGAAGGAAGGGGAGGGGTGAAAGTTGTGTGTATTTGGGTGTCTGGGTTGTGGGCACGAAGAGGGAGGGGTGCAGTTTGTGTGTATTTGGCTGTCTGTGGTGTGGTACGTAGAGGGAGGGGTGAAAGTTGTGTGTATTTACGTGTCGGTGGTGTGGGAAGAAAGGGGGAGGGTTGAAGGTTGTGTGTATTTGGGTGTCTATGGACCAGGTACGAAGTGGGAGGTTTGAAGTTTGTGTGTATTTGGGTGTCTCTGGTGTGGGTACGAAGAGGGAGATGTGAAGTTTGTTTGTATTTGGGTGTCTGTGGTGTGGGTGCGAAGAGGGAGGTTTTAATTTTTTGTGTATTTGGGTGTATGTGGTGTGGGTGCGAAGAGGGAAGGGTGAAGGTTGTGTCTATTTGGGTGTCTGTGGGTAGGTATGAAGAGGCACGTTTGAGGTTTGTGTCTATTTGGGTGTCTGTGGGTAGGTATGAAGAGGAAGGTTTGAGGTTTGTGTCTATTTGGGTGTCTGTGGTCCAGGTACGAAGTGGGAGGTTTGAAGTTTGTGTGTATTTGGGTGTCTCTGGTGTGGGTACGAGGAGGGAGATGTGAAGTTTGTGTGCATTTGCGTGTCGGTGGTGTGGGAAGGAAGAGGGAGGGGTGAAGGTTGTGTGTATTTGCGTGTCGGTGTTGTGGGAAGGAAGGGGGAGTGGTGAAGGTTGTGTGTATTTGCGTGTCGGTGTTGTGGGAAGGAAGGGGGAGTGGTGAAGGTTGTGTGTATTTGGGAGTCGGTGGTGTGGGAAGGAAGGGGAGGGGTGAAAGTTGTGTGTATTTGGGTGTCTGGGTTGTGGGCACGAAGAGGGAGGGGTGCAGTTTGTGTGTATTTGGCTGTCTGTGGTGTGGTACGTAGAGGGAGGGGTGAAGATTGTTTGTATTTGGGTGTCTGTGGTCTGGATACGAAGAGGGAGGGGTGAAGGTTGTGTGTATTTACGTGTCGGTGGTGTGGGAAGAAAGGGGGAGGGTTGAAGGTTGTGTGTATTTGGGTGTCTGGGTTGTGGGCAAGAAGATGGAGGGGAGAAACGTGTGTATTTTGGTGTGTGTGGTCTGGGTGCGAAGAGGGAGGGGTGAAGGTTGTCTGTATTTGTGTGTCTGGTGTGGGTGCGCAGAGGGAGTGGTGAAGGTTGTGTGTGTTTGTGTGTCTGTGGTGTTGGTAGAAAGAGGGATGGGTGAAAGTTGTGTGTATTTGGGTGTCTCTGGTGTGGGTACGAAGAGGGAGGGGTGAAGTTTGTGTGTATTTGGGTGTTTGTGGTCTGGGTGCAAAGAGTGAGGGGTGAAGGATGTATATAGTTGGGTGGCTGTGGTGTTGGTACGAAGAGGGATGGGTGAATGTTGTGTGTATTTGGGTGTCTGGGTTGTGGGCAAGAAGATGGAGGGGAGAAACGTGTGTATTTTGGTGTGTGTGGTGTGGGTGCGAAGAGGGAGGGGTTAATTTTGTGTGTATTTGGGTGTATGTGGTGTGGGTGCGAAGAGGGAGGGGTGAAGGTTGTGCCTATTTGGGTGTCTGTGCTGTGGGCACGAAGAGGGAGGGGTGAAATGTGTGTATTTGGGTGTCTGTGGTGTGGGTACGAAGAGGGAGGGGTGAAGGTTGTGTGTATTTACGTGTCGGTGGTGTGGGAAGAAAGGGGGAGGGTTGAAGTTTGTCTGTATTTGGGTGTCTGTGGTGTGGGTACGAAGAGGGAGGGGTGAAGGTTGTGTGTATTTACGTGTCGGTGGTGTGGGAAGAAAGGGGGAGGGTTGAAGGTTGTGTGTATTTGTGTGTCTGTGGTGTGGGTGCGAAGAGGGAGGGGTGAAGGTTGTGTGTATTTGCGTGTCGGTGTTGTGGGAAGGAAGGGGGAGTGGTGAAGGTTGTGTGTATTTGGGAGTCGGTGGTGTGGGAAGGAAGGGGAGGGGTGAAATTTGTGTGTATTTGGGTGTCTGGGTTGTGGGCACGAAGAGGGAGGGGTGCAGTTTGTGTGTATTTGGCTGTCTGTGGTGTGGTACGTAGAGGGAGGGGTGAAGATTGTTTGTATTTGGGTGTCTGTGGTGTGGGTACGAAGAGGGAGGGGTGAAGGTTGTGTGTATTTACGTGTCGGTGGTGTGGGAAGAAAGGGGGAGGGTTGAAGGTTGTGTGTATTTGGGTGTCTATGGACCAGGTACGAAGTGGGAGGTTTGAAGTTTGTGTGTATTTGGGTGTCTCTGGTGTGGGTACGAAGAGGGAGATGTGAAGTTTGTTTGTATTTGGGTGTCTGTGGTGTGGGTGCGAAGAGGGAGGTTTTAATTTTTTGTGTATTTGGGTGTATGTGGTGTGGGTGCGAAGAGGGAAGGGTGAAGGTTGTGTCTATTTGGGTGTCTGTGGGTAGGTATGAAGAGGCACGTTTGAGGTTTGTGTCTATTTGGGTGTCTGTGGGTAGGTATGAAGAGGAAGGTTTGAGGTTTGTGTCTATTTGGGTGTCTGTGGTCCAGGTACGAAGTGGGAGGTTTGAAGTTTGTGTGTATTTGGGTGTCTCTGGTGTGGGTACGAAGAGGGAGATGTGAAGTTTGTGTGCATTTGCGTGTCGGTGGTGTGGGAAGGAAGAGGGAGGGGTGAAGGTTGTGTGTATTTGCGTGTCGGTGTTGTGGGAAGGAAGGGGGAGTGGTGAAGGTTGTGTGTATTTGCGTGTCGGTGTTGTGGGAAGGAAGGGGGAGTGGTGAAGGTTGTGTGTATTTGGGAGTCGGTGGTGTGGGAAGGAAGGGGAGGGGTGAAAGTTGTGTGTATTTGGGTGTCTGGGTTGTGGGCACGAAGAGGGAGGGGTGCAGTTTGTGTGTATTTGGCTGTCTGTGGTGTGGTACGTAGAGGGAGGGGTGAAGATTGTTTGTATTTGGGTGTCTGTGGTCTGGATACGAAGAGGGAGGGGTGAAGGTTATGTGTATTTACGTGTCGGTGGTGTGGGAAGAAAGAGGGAGGGGTGAAGGTTGTGTGTATTTGTGTGTCTGGTGTGGGTGCGCAGAGGGAGGGGTGAAGGTTGTTTGCATTTGGGTGTCTGTGGTCCAGGTACGAAGTGGGAGGTTTGAAGTTTGTGTGTAATTGTGTGTCGGTGGTGTGGGAAGGAAGGGGGAGTGGTGAAGATTGTGTGTATTTGCGTGTCGGTGTTGTGGGAAGGAAGGGGGAGTGGTGAAGGTTGTGTGTATTTGCGTGTCGGTGTTGTGGGAAGGAAGGGGGAGTGGTGAAGGTTGTGTGTATTTGGGAGTCGGTGGTGTGGGAAGGACGGGGAGGGGTGAAAGTTGTGTGTATTTGGGTGTCTGGGTTGTGGGCACGAAGAGGGAGGGGTGCAGTTTGTGTGTATTTGGCTGTCTGTGGTGTGGTACGTAGAGGGAGGGGTGAAGATTGTTTGTATTTGGGTGTCTGTGGTGTGGGTACGAAGAGGGAGGGGTGAAGGTTGTGTGTATTTACGTGTCGGTGGTATGGGAAGAAAGGGGGAGTGTTGAAGGTTGTGTGTATTTGGGTGTCTATGGACCAGGTACGAAGTGGGAGGTTTGAAGTTTGTGTGTATTTGGGTGTCTCTGGTGTGGGTACGAAGAGGGAGATGTGAAGTTTGTTTGTATTTGGGTGTCTGTGGTGTGGGTGCGAAGAGGGAGGGGTTAATTTTTTGTGTATTTGGGTGTATGTGGTGTGGGTGCGAAGAGGGAAGGGTGAAGGTTGTGTCTATTTGGGTGTCTGTGGGTAGGTATGAAGAGGCACGTTTGAGGTTTGTGTCTATTTGGGTGTCTGTGGGTAGGTATGAAGAGGAAGGTTTGAGGTTTGTGTCTATTTGGGTGTCTGTGGTCCAGGTACGAAGTGGGAGGTTTGAAGTTTGTGTGTATTTGGGTGTCTCTGGTGTGGGTACGAAGAGGGAGATGTGAAGTTTGTGTGCATTTGCGTGTCGGTGGTGTGGGAAGGAAGAGGGAGGGGTGAAGGTTTTGTGTATTTGCGTGTCGGTGTTGTGGGAAGGAAGGGGGAGTGGTGAAGGTTGTGTGTATTTGCGTGTCGGTGTTGTGGGAAGGAAGGGGGAGTGGTGAAGGTTGTGTGTATTTGGGAGTCGGTGGTGTGGGAAGGAAGGGGAGGGGTGAAAGTTGTGTGTATTTGGGTGTCTGGGTTGTGGGCACGAAGAGGGAGGGGTGCAGTTTGTGTGTATTTGGCTGTCTGTGGTGTGGTACGTAGAGGGAGGGGTGAAGGTTGTGTGTATTTACGTGTCGGTGGTGTGGGAAGAAAGGGGGAGGGTTGAAGGTTGTGTGTATTTGGGTGTCTATGGACCAGGTACGAAGTGGGAGGTTTGAAGTTTGTGTGTATTTGGGTGTCTCTGGTGTGGGTACGAAGAGGGAGATGTGAAGTTTGTTTGTATTTGGGTGTCTGTGGTGTGGGTGCGAAGAGGGAGGTTTTAATTTTTTGTGTATTTGGGTGTATGTGGTGTGGGTGCGAAGAGGGAAGGGTGAAGGTTGTGTCTATTTGGGTGTCTGTGGGTAGGTATGAAGAGGCACGTTTGAGGTTTGTGTCTATTTGGGTGTCTGTGGGTAGGTATGAAGAGGAAGGTTTGAGGTTTGTGTCTATTTGGGTGTCTGTGGTCCAGGTACGAAGTGGGAGGTTTGAAGTTTGTGTGTATTTGGGTGTCTCTGGTGTGGGTACGAGGAGGGAGATGTGAAGTTTGTGTGCATTTGCGTGTCGGTGGTGTGGGAAGGAAGAGGGAGGGGTGAAGGTTGTGTGTATTTGCGTGTCGGTGTTGTGGGAAGGAAGGGGGAGTGGTGAAGGTTGTGTGTATTTGCGTGTCGGTGTTGTGGGAAGGAAGGGGGAGTGGTGAAGGTTGTGTGTATTTGGGTGTCTCTGGTGTGGGTACGAAGAGGGAGGGGTGAAGTTTGTGTGTATTTGGGTGTTTGTGGTCTGGGTGCAAAGAGTGAGGGGTGAAGGATGTATATAGTTGGGTGGCTGTGGTGTTGGTACGAAGAGGGATGGGTGAATGTTGTGTGTATTTGGGTGTCTGGGTTGTGGGCAAGAAGATGGAGGGGAGAAACGTGTGTATTTTGGTGTGTGTGGTGTGGGTGCGAAGAGGGAGGGGTTAATTTTGTGTGTATTTGGGTGTATGTGGTGTGGGTGCGAAGAGGCAGGGGTGAAGGTTGTGCCTATTTGGGTGTCTGTGGTGTGGGCACGAAGAGGGAGGGGTGAAATGTGTGTATTTGGGTGTCTGTGGTGTGGGTACGAAGAGGGAGGGGTGAAGGTTGTGTGTATTTACGTGTCGGTGGTGTGGGAAGAAAGGGGGAGGGTTGAAGTTTGTCTGTATTTGGGTGTCTGTGGTGTGGGTACGAAGAGGGAGGGGTGAAGGTTGTGTGTATTTACGTGTCGGTGGTGTGGGAAGAAAGGGGGAGGGTTGAAGGTTGTGTGTATTTGGGTGTCTGGGTTGTGGGCATGAAGAGGGAGGGGTGAAGTTTGTGTGTATTTGGCTGTCTGTGGTGTGGTACGTAGAGGGACGGGTGAAGGTTGTGTGTATTTACGTGTCGGTGGTGTGGGAAGAAAGGGGGAGGGTTGAAGGTTGTGTGTATTTGGGTGTCTGGGTTGTGGGCAAGTAGATGGAGGGGAGAAACGTGTGTATTTTGGTGTGTGTGGTCTGGGTGCGAAGAGGGAGGGGTTAATTTTTTGTGTATTTGGGTGTATGTGGTGTGGGTGCGAAGAGGGAGGGGTGAAGGTTGTGTGTATTTACGTGTCGGTGGTGTGGGAAGGAAGGGGAGGGGTGAAAGTTGTGTGTATTTGGGTGTCTGGGTTGTGGGCATGAAGAGGGAGGGGTGAAGTTTGTGTGTATTTGGCTGTCTGTGGTGTGGTACGTAGAGGGACGGGTGAAGGTTGTGTGTATTTACGTGTCGGTGGTGTGGGAAGAAAGGGGGAGGGTTGAAGGTTGTGTGTATTTGGGTGTCTGGGTTGTGGGCAAGTAGATGGAGGGGAGAAACGTGTGTATTTTGGTGTGTGTGGTCTGGGTGCGAAGAGGGAGGGGTTAATTTTTTGTGTATTTGGGTGTATGTGGTGTGGGTGCGAAGAGGGAGGGGTGAGGGTTGTGTGTATTTGTGTGTCTGGTGTGGGTGCGCAGAGGGAGTGGTGAAGGTTGTGTGTGTTTGTGTGTCTGTGGTGTTGGTAGAAAGAGGGATGGGTGAAAGTTGTGTGTATTTGGGTGTCTCTGGTGTGGGTACGAAGAGGGAGGGGTGAAGTTTGTGTGTATTTGGGTGTTTGTGGTCTGGGTGCAAAGAGTGAGGGGTGAAGGATGTATATATTTGGGTGGCTGTGGTGTTGGTACGAAGAGGGATGGGTGAATGTTGTGTGTATTTGGGTGTCTGTGGTGTGGGTACGAAGAGGGAGGGGTGAAGGTTGTGTGTATTTGGGTGTCTGTGGTGTGGGTACGAAGAGGGAGGGGTGAAGGTTGTTTGTATTTGGGTGTCTGGGGTGTGGGCACAAAGAGGGAGGGCTGAAGGTTGTTTGTATTTGGGTGTCTGGGGTGTGGGCACGAAGAGGGAGTGGTGAAACTTGTGTGTATTGGTGTGTGTGGTGTGGGTGTGAAGTGGGAGGGGAGAATTTTGTGTGTATTTGGGTGTATGTGGTGTGGGTGCGAAGAGGGAGGGGTGAAGGTTGTGTGTATTTGTGTGTCTGGTGTGGGTGCGAAGAGGGAGGGGTGAAGGTTGTTTGCATTTGGGTGTCTGTGGTCCAGGTACGAAGTGGGAGGTTTGAAGTTTGTGTGTATTTGTGTGTCGGTGGTGTGGGAAGGAAGGGGGAGTGGTGAAGGTTGTGTGTATTTGCGTGTCGGTGTTGTGGGAAGGAAGGGGGAGTGGTGAAGGTTGTGTGTATTTGCGTGTCGGTGTTGTGGGAAGGAAGGGGGAGTGGTGAAGGTTGTGTGTATTTGGGAGTCGGTGGTGTGGGAAGGAAGGGGAGGGGTGAAATTTGTGTGTATTTGGGTGTCTGGGTTGTGGGCACGAAGAGGGAGGGGTGCAGTTTGTGTGTATTTGGCTGTCTGTGGTGTGGTACGTAGAGGGAGGGGTGAAGATTGTTTGTATTTGGGTGTCTGTGGTGTGGGTACGAAGAGGGAGGGGTGAAGGTTGTGTGTATTTACGTGTCGGTGGTGTGGGAAGAAAGGGGGAGGGTTGAAGGTTGTGTGTATTTGGGTGTCTATGGACCAGGTACGAAGTGGGAGGTTTGAAGTTTGTGTGTATTTGGGTGTCTCTGGTGTGGGTACGAAGAGGGAGATGTGAAGTTTGTTTGTATTTGGGTGTCTGTGGTGTGGGTGCGAAGAGGGAAGGGTGAAGGTTGTGTCTATTTGGGTGTCTGTGGGTAGGTATGAAGAGGCACGTTTGAGGTTTGTGTCTATTTGGGTGTCTGTGGGTAGGTATGAAGAGGAAGGTTTGAGGTTTGTGTCTATTTGGGTGTCTGTGGTCCAGGTACGAAGTGGGAGGTTTGAAGTTTGTGTGTATTTGGGTGTCTCTGGTGTGGGTACGAAGAGGGAGATGTGAAGTTTGTGTGCATTTGCGTGTCGGTGGTGTGGGAAGGAAGAGGGAGGGGTGAAGGTTGTGTGTATTTGCGTGTCGGTGTTGTGGGAAGGAAGGGGGAGTGGTGAAGGTTGTGTGTATTTGCGTGTCGGTGTTGTGGGAAGGAAGGGGGAGTGGTGAAGGTTGTGTGTATTTGGGAGTCGGTGGTGTGGGAAGGAAGGGGAGGGGTGAAAGTTGTGTGTATTTGGGTGTCTGGGTTGTGGGCACGAAGAGGGAGGGGTGCAGTTTGTGTGTATTTGGCTGTCTGTGGTGTGGTACGTAGAGGGAGGGGTGAAGATTGTTTGTATTTGGGTGTCTGTGGTCTGGATACGAAGAGGGAGGGGTGAAGGTTGTGTGTATTTACGTGTCGGTGGTGTGGGAAGAAAGGGGGAGGGTTGAAGGTTGTGTGTATTTGGGTGTCTGGGTTGTGGGCAAGAAGATGGAGGGGAGAAACGTGTGTATTTTGGTGTGTGTGGTCTGGGGGCGAAGAGGGAGGGGTTAATTTTTTGTGTATTTGGGTGTATGTGGTGTGGGTGCGAAGAGGGAAGGGTGAAGGTTGTGTGTATTTGTGTGTCTGGTGTGGGTGCGCAGAGGGAGTGGTGAAGGTTGTTTGCATTTGGGTGTCTGTGGTCCAGGTACGAAGTGGGAGGTTTGAAGTTTGTGTGTAATTGTGTGTCGGTGGTGTGGGAAGGAAGGGGGAGTGGTGAAGATTGTGTGTATTTGCGTGTCGGTGTTGTGGGAAGGAAGGGGGAGTGGTGAAGGTTGTGTGTATTTGCGTGTCGGTGTTGTGGGAAGGAAGGGGGAGTGGTGAAGGTTGTGTGTATTTGGGAGTCGGTGGTGTGGGAAGGACGGGGAGGGGTGAAAGTTGTGTGTATTTGGGTGTCTGGGTTGTGGGCACGAAGAGGGAGGGGTGCAGTTTGTGTGTATTTGGCTGTCTGTGGTGTGGTACGTAGAGGGAGGGGTGAAGATTGTTTGTATTTGGGTGTCTGTGGTGTGGGTACGAAGAGGGAGGGGTGAAGGTTGTGTGTATTTACGTGTCGGTGGTGTGGGAAGAAAGGGGGAGGGTTGAAGGTTGTGTGTATTTGGGTGTCTATGGACCAGGTACGAAGTGGGAGGTTTGAAGTTTGTGTGTATTTGGGTGTCTCTGGTGTGGGTACGAAGAGGGAGATGTGAAGTTTGTTTGTATTTGGGTGTCTGTGGTGTGGGTGCGAAGAGGGAGGGGTTAATTTTTTGTGTATTTGGGTGTATGTGGTGTGGGTGCGAAGAGGGAAGGGTGAAGGTTGTGTCTATTTGGGTGTCTGTGGGTAGGTATGAAGAGGCACGTTTGAGGTTTGTGTCTATTTGGGTGTCTGTGGGTAGGTATGAAGAGGAAGGTTTGAGGTTTGTGTCTATTTGGGTGTCTGTGGTCCAGGTACGAAGTGGGAGGTTTGAAGTTTGTGTGTATTTGGGTGTCTCTGGTGTGGGTACGAAGAGGGAGATGTGAAGTTTGTGTGCATTTGCGTGTCGGTGGTGTGGGAAGGAAGAGGGAGGGGTGAAGGTTGTGTGTATTTGCGTGTCGGTGTTGTGGGAAGGAAGGGGGAGTGGTGAAGGTTGTGTGTATTTGCGTGTCGGTGTTGTGGGAAGGAAGGGGGAGTGGTGAAGGTTGTGTGTATTTGGGAGTCGGTGGTGTGGGAAGGAAGGGGAGGGGTGAAAGTTGTGTGTATTTGGGTGTCTGGGTTGTGGGCACGAAGAGGGAGGGGTGCAGTTTGTGTGTATTTGGCTGTCTGTGGTGTGGTACGTAGAGGGAGGGGTGAAGATTGTTTGTATTTGGGTGTCTGTGGTCTGGGTACGAAGAGGGAGGGGTGAAGGTTGTGTGTATTTACGTGTCGGTGGTGTGGGAAGAAAGGGGGAGGGTTGAAGGTTGTGTGTATTTGGGTGTCTGGGTTGTGGGCAAGAAGATGGAGGGGAGAAACGTGTGTATTTTGGTGTGTGTGGTCTGGGGGCGAAGAGGGAGGGGTTAATTTTTTGTGTATTTGGGTGTATGTGGTGTGGGTGCGAAGAGGGAGGGGTGAAGGTTGTGTGTATTTGTGTGTCTGGTGTGGGTGCGCAGAGGGAGTGGTGAAGGTTGTGTGTGTTTGTGTGTCTGTGGTGTTGGTAGAAAGAGGGATGGGTGAAAGTTGTGTGTATTTGGGTGTCTCTGGTGTGGGTACGAAGAGGGAGGGGTGAAGTTTGTGTGTATTTGGGTGTTTGTGGTCTGGGTGCAAAGAGTGAGGGGTGAAGGATGTATATAGTTGGGTGGCTGTGGTGTTGGTACGAAGAGGGATGGGTGAATGTTGTGTGTATTTGTGTGTCTGTTCTGTGAGTAAGGAGAGGGAGTGGTGAAGGTTGTGTATATTTGTGTGTCTGTGGTGTTGCTACAAAGAGGGAGGGGTGAAGGTTGTGTGTATTTGGGTGTATGTGGTTTGGGTGCGAAGAGGGAGTGGTGAAGGATGTGTGTATTTGGGTGTCTGGGGTGTGGATCGAAGAGGGAGGGGTGAAACGTGTGTACTTTGGTGTGTGTGGTGTGGGAGCGAAGAGGGAGGGGTGAAGGATGTGTATATTTGGGGATCTGTGGTGTTGGTACGAAGAGGGAGGGGTGAAATTTGTGTGTATTTGGGTGTCTGTGGTCTAGGTACGAAGTGGGAGGTTTGAAGTTTGTGTGTATTAGGGTGTCTCTGGTGTGGGTACGAAGAGGGAGGGGTGAATGTTGTGTGTATTTGAGTGTCTGTGGTGTGGGTACGAAGAGGGAGGGGTGAAGGTTGTGTGTATTTGTGTGTCTGTGGTGTTGCTACAAAGAAGGAGTGTTGAAGGTTGTTTTTTGTATTTGGGTGCGGTTGGTACAAAGAGGGAGGGGTGAAGGTTGTGTGTATTTGGGTGTCTGTGGTGTTGGTACAAAGAGGGAGGGGTGAAGGTTGTGTGTATTTGTGTGTCTGTTCTGTGAGTAAGGAGAGGGAGTGGTGAAGGTTGTGTATATTGGTGTGTCTGTGGTGTTGCTACAAAGAGGGAGGGGTGAAGGTTGTGTGTATTTGGGTGTCTGGGGTGTGGGCACGCAGAGGGAGGTTTGAAGTTTGTGTGTATTTGGGTGCCTGTGGTGTGGGTGCGAAGAGGGAGGGGTGAAGGTTGTGTACATGTGGGTGTCTGTGGTGTGGGTACGAAGAGGGAGGGGTGAAGGTTCTGTACATTTGGGTGTCTGTGGTGTGGGTAAGAAGAGGCAGTGGTGAAAGTTTGTGTGTATTAGGGTGTCTGTGGTGTGGGTGTGAAGAGGGAGGTTTGAAAGTTGTGTTTATTTGGGTGACTGTGGTCTGGGTAGGAAGAGGGAGGGGTGAAAGTTTTGTGTATATTGGTGTGTCTGTGGTGTTGCTCAAAGAGGGAGTGTTGAAGGTTGTTTCTATTTGGGTGTCTGGGGTGTGGGTACGAAGAGGGTGTGGTGAAACTTGTGTGTATTTTGGTGTGTGTGGTGTGGGTGCGAAGTGGGAGGGGTGAATTTTGTGTGTATTTGGGTGTATGTGTTTTGGGTGCGAAGAGGGAGGGGTGAAGGTTGTGTGTATCTGTGTGTCTGTGGTGTTGCAACAAAGAGGAAGGGGTGAAGGTTCTTTGTATTTGGGTGTCTGGGTTGTGGGCAAGAAGATGGAGGGGAGAAACGTTTGTGTATATTTGGGGATCTGTGGTGTTGGTACGAAGAGGGAGGGGTGAAATTTGTGTGTATTTGGGTGTCTGTGGTCTAGGTACGAAGTGGGAGGTTTGAAGTTTGTGTGTATTTGGGTGTCTCTGGTGTGGGTACGAAGAGGGAGGGGTGAAGGTTGTGTGTATTTGGGTGTTTGTGCTGTGGGTGCGAAGAGTGAGCTGTGAAGGTTGTGTGCCTTTGGGTGTCTCTGGTGTGTTTGTGAAGAAGGAGGGGTAAAGGCTGTGTGTATTTGGGTATCTGTGGTGTGCGCACGAAGAGGGAGTGGTGAAACGTGTGTATTTGGGTGTATGTGGTTTGGGTGCAAAGAGGGAGGGGTGAAGTATGTGTCTATTTGGGTGTCTGTGGTCTAGGTATGAAGTGGGAGGTTTGAAGTTTGTGTATATTTGATTGTCTCTGGTGTGAGTACGAAGAGGGAGGGGTGAACTTTGTATTTGGGTGTCTGTGGTGTGGGTACGAAGAGGGAGGGGTGAAGTTTGTGTGTATTTGCGTGTCGGTGGTGTGGGAAGGGAGAGGGAGGGGTGAAGGTTGTGTGTATTTGGGTGTCTGGGTAGTGGGCACGAAGAGGGAGTGGTGAAACTTGTGTGTATTTTGGTGTGTGTGGTCTGGGTGCGAAGAGGGAGGGGTGAAGGTTGTGTCCATGTGGGTGTCTGAGGTGTGGGTGCGAAGAGGGAGGGGTGAAGGTTGTGCCTATTTGGGTGTCTGTGGTCCAGGTACGAAGTGGGAGGTTTGAAGTTTGTGTGTATTTGGGTGTCTGTGGTGTGGGTACGAAGATGGAGGGGAGAAACGTGTGTATTTTGGTGTGTGTGGTCTGGGTGCGAAGAGGGAGGGGTGAAGGTTGTGTGTATTTGTGTGTCTGGTGTGGGTGCGCAGAGGGAGTGGTGAAGGTTGTGTGTGTTTGTGTGTCTGTGGTATTGTAAAAAAGAGGGATGGGTGAAAATTGTGTGTATTTGGGTGTCTCTGGTGTGGGTACGAAGAGGGAGGGGTGAAGTTTGTGTGTATTTGGGTGTTTGTGGTCTGGGTGCAAAGAGTGAGGGGTGAAGGATGTATATATTTGGGTGTCTGTGGTGTTGGTACGAAGAGGGATGGGTGAATGTTGTGTGTATTTGGGTGTCTGGGTTGTGGGCAAGAAGATGGAGGGGAGAAACGTGTGTATTTTGGTGTGTGTGGTGTGGGTGCGAAGAGGGAGGGGTTAATTTTATGTGTATTTGGGTGTATGTGGTGTGGGTACGAAGAGGGAGGGGTGAAGGTTGTGCTTATTTGGGTGTCTGTGGTCCAGGTACGAAGTGGGAGGATTGAAGTTTGTGTGTATTTGGGTGTCTGTGGTGTGGGTACGAAGAGGGAGGGGTGAAGGTTGTGTGTATTTACGTGTCGGTGGTGTGGGAAGAAAGGGGGAGGGTTGAAGGTTGTGTGTATTTGGGTGTCTGTGGTGTGGGTGCGAAGAGGGAGGGGTGAAGGTTGTTTGCATTTGGGTGTCTGTGGTGTGGGTGCGAAGAGGGAGGGGTGAAGGTTGTGTGTATTTGGGTGTCTGTGGTGTGGGTGCGAAGAGGGAGGGGTGAAGGTTGTGTGTCTGTGGTGTTGCAACAAAGAGGAAGGGGTGAAGGTTGTTTGTATTTGGGTGTCTGGGGTGTGGGTACGAAGAGGGAGGGGTGAAATGTGTGTATTTTGGTGTGTGTGGTGTGGGTGCGAAGAGGGAGGGGTTAATTTTGTGTGTATTTGGGTGTATGTGGTGTGGGTGCGAAGAGGGAGGGGTGAAGGTTGTGCCTATTTGGGTGTCTGTGGTCCAGGTACGAAGTGGGAGTTTTGAAGGTTGTGTGTATTTGGGTGTCTGTGGTGTGGGTACAAAAAGGGAGTTGTGAAGGTTGTGTGTATTTGGGTGTCTGTGGTGTGGGTACGAAGAGGGAGGGGTGAAGGTTGTGTGTATTTACGTGTCGGTGGTGTGGGAAGAAAGGGGGAGAGTTGAAGGTTGTGTGTATTTGGGTGTCTGGGTTGTGGGCAAGAAGATGGAGGGGAGAAACGTGTGTATTTTGGTGTGTGTGGTCTGGGTGCGAAGAGGGAGGGGTGAAGGTTGTCTGTATTTGTGTGTCTGGTGTGGGTGCGCAGAGGGAGTGGTGAAGGTTGTGTGTGTTTGTGTGTCTGTGGTGTTGGTAGAAAGAGGGATGGGTGAAAGTTGTGTGTATTTGGGTGTCTCTGGTGTGGGTACGAAGAGGGAGGGGTGAAGTTTGTGTGTATTTGGGTGTTTGTGGTCTGGGTGCAAAGAGTGAGGGGTGAAGGATGTATATAGTTGGGTGGCTGTGGTGTTGGTACGAAGAGGGATGGGTGAATGTTGTGTGTATTTGGGTGTCTGGGTTGTGGGCAAGAAGATGGAGGGGAGAAACGTGTGTATTTTGGTGTGTGTGGTGTGGGTGCGAAGAGGGAGGGGTTAATTTTGTGTGTATTTGGGTGTATGTGGTGTGGGTGCGAAGAGGGAGGGGTGAATGTTGTGCCTATTTGGGTGTCTGTGGTGTGGGCACGAAGAGGGAGGGGTGAAATGTGTGTATTTGGGTGTCTTTGGTGTGGGTACGAAGAGGGAGGGGTGAAGGTTGTGTGTATTTACGTGTCGGTGGTGTGGGAAGAAAGGGGGAGGGTTGATGTTTGTGTGTATTTGGGTGTCTGTGGTGTGGGTACGAAGAGGGAGGGGTGAAGGTTGTGTGTATTTACGTGTCGGTGGTGTGGGAAGAAAGGGGGAGGGTTGATGTTTGTGTGTATTTGGGTGTCTGTGGTGTGGGTACGAAGAGGGAGGGGTGAAGGTTGTGTGTATTTACGTGTCGGTGGTGTGGGAAGAAAGGGGGAGGGTTGAAGGTTGTGTGTATTTGGGTGTCTGTGGTGTGGGTGCGAAGAGGGAGGGGTGAAGGTTGTGTGTATCTGTGTGTCTGTGGTGTTGCAACAAAGAGGAAGGGGTGAAGGTTGTTTGTATTTGGGAGTCTGGGGTGTGGGCACGAAGAGGGAGGGGTGAAATGTGTGTATTTTGGTGTGTGTGGTGTAGGTGCGAAGAGGGAGGGGTTAATTTTGTGTGTATTTGGGTGTATGTGGTGTGGGTGCAAAGAGGGAGGGGTGAAGTTTGTGCCTATTTGGGTGTCTGTAGTCCAGGTACGAAGTGGGAGGTTTGAAGTTTGTGTGTATTTGGGTGTCTGTGGTGTGGGTACAAAAAGGGAGTTGTGAAGGTTGTGTGTATTTGGGTGTCTGTGGTGTGGGTGCGAAGAGGGAGGGGTGAAGGTTGTGCCTATTTGGGTGTCTGTGGTCCAGGTACGAAGTGGGAGGTTTGAAGTTTGTGTGTATTTGGGTGTCTGTGGTGTGGGTACAAAAAGGGAGTTGTGAAGGTTGTGTGTATTTGGGTGTCTGTGGTGTGGGTACGAAGAGGGAAGGGTGAAGGTTGGGTCTATTTGGGTGTCTGTGGGTAGGTATGAAGAGGGAGGTTTGAGGTTTCTTTCTATTTGGGTGTCTGTGGTGTGGGTACGAAGATGCAGGGTTGAAAGTTATGTGTATTTGGGTGTCTGTGGTCTAGGCACGCAGAGGGAGGTTTGAAGTTTGTGTGTATTTGGGTGCCTGTGGTGTGGGTGCGAAGAGGGAGGGGTGAAGTTTGTGTGTATTTGGGTGTCTGTGGTCCAGGTACGAAGTGGGAGGTTTGAAGTTTGTGTGTATTTGTGTGTCGGTGGTGTGGGAAGGAACGGGGAGTGGTGAAGGTTGTGTGTATTTGCGTGTCGGTGTTGTGGGAAGGAAGAGGGAGTGGTGAAGGTTGTGTGTATTTGCGTGTCGGTGTTGTGGGAAGGAAGGGGGAGTGGTGAAGGTTGTGTGTATTTGGGAGTCGGTGGTGTGGGAAGGAAGGGGAGGGGTGAAAGTTGTGTGTATTTGGGTGTCTGGGTTGTGGGCATGAAGAGGGAGGGGTGAAGTTTGTGTGTATTTGGCTGTCTGTGGTGTGGTACGTAGAGGGAGGGGTGAAGGTTGTGTGTATTTACGTGTCGGTGGTGTGGGAAGAAAGGGGGAGGGTTGAAGGTTGTGTGTATTTGGGTGTCTGGGTTGTGGGCAAGTAGATGGAGGGGAGAAACGTGTGTATTTTGGTGTGTGTGGTCTGGGTGCGAAGAGGGAGGGGTTAATTTTTTGTGTATTTGGGTGTATGTGGTGTGGGTGCGAAGAGGGAGGGGTGAAGGTTGTGTGTATTTGTGTGTCTGGTGTGGGTGCGCAGAGGGAGTGGTGAAGGTTGTGTGTGTTTGTGTGTCTGTGGTGTTGGTAGAAAGAGGGATGGGTGAAAGTTGTGTGTATTTGGGTGTCTCTGGTGTGGGTACGAAGAGGGAGGGGTGAAGTTTGTGTGTATTTGGGTGTTTGTGGTCTGGGTGCAAAGAGTGAGGGGTGAAGGATGTATATATTTGGGTGGCTGTGGTGTTGGTACGAAGAGGGATGGGTGAATGTTGTGTGTATTTGTGTGTCTGTGGTGTGGGTACGAAGAGGGAGGGGTGAAGGTTGTTTGTATTTGGGTGTCTGGGGTATAGGCACAAAGAGGGAGGGCTGAAGGTTGTTTGTATTTGGGTGTCTGGGGTGTGGGCACGAAGAGGGAGTGGTGAAACTTGTGTGTATTGGTGTGTGTGGTGTGGGAGTGAAGTGGGAGGGGAGAATTTTGTGTGTATTTGGGTGTATGTGGTGTGGGCACGAAGAGGGAGTGGTGAAACTTGTGTGTATTGGTGTGTGTGGTGTGGGAGTGAAGTGGGAGGGGAGAATTTTGTGTGTATTTGGGTGTATGTGGTGTGGGTGCGAAGAGGGAGGGGTGAAGGTTGTGTGTATTTGTGTGTCTGGTGTGGGTGCGAAGAGGGAGGGGTGAAGGTTGTTTGCATTTGGGTGTCTGTGGTCCAGGTACGAAGTGGGAGGTTTGAAGTTTGTGTGTATTTGTGTGTCGGTGGTGTGGGAAGGAAGGGGGAGTGGTGAAGGTTGTGTGTATTTGCGTGTCGGTGTTGTGGGAAGGAAGGGGGAGTGGTGAAGGTTGTGTGTATTTGCGTGTCGGTGTTGTGGGAAGGAAGGGGGAGTGGTGAAGGTTGTGTGTATTTGGGAGTCGGTGGTGTGGGAAGGAAGGGGAGGGGTGAAATTTGTGTGTATTTGGGTGTCTGGGTTGTGGGCACGAAGAGGGAGGGGTGCAGTTTGTGTGTATTTGGCTGTCTGTGGTGTGGTACGTAGAGGGAGGGGTGAAGATTGTTTGTATTTGGGTGTCTGTGGTGTGGGTACGAAGAGGGAGGGGTGAAGGTTGTGTGTATTTACGTGTCGGTGGTGTGGTAAGAAAGGGGGAGGTTTGAAGGTTGTGTGTATTTGGGTGTCTATGGACCAGGTACGAAGTGGGAGGTTTGAAGTTTGTGTGTATTTGGGTGTCTCTGGTGTGGGTACGAAGAGGGAGATGTGAAGTTTGTTTGTATTTGGGTGTCTGTGGTGTGGGTGCGAAGAGGGAGGTTTTAATTTTTTGTGTATTTGGGTGTATGTGGTGTGGGTGCGAAGAGGGAAGGGTGAAGGTTGTGTCTATTTGGGTGTCTGTGGGTAGGTATGAAGAGGCACGTTTGAGGTTTGTGTCTATTTGGGTGTCTGTGGGTAGGTATGAAGAGGAAGGTTTGAGGTTTGTGTCTATTTGGGTGTCTGTGGTCCAGGTACGAAGTGGGAGGTTTGAAGTTTGTGTGTATTTGGCTGTCTCTGGTGTGGGTACGAAGAGGGAGATGTGAAGTTTGTGTGCATTTGCGTGTCGGTGGTGTGGGAAGGAAGAGGGAGGGGTGAAGGTTGTGTGTATTTGCGTGTCGGTGTTGTGGGAAGGAAGGGGGAGTGGTGAAGGTTGTGTGTATTTGCGTGTCGGTGTTGTGGGAAGGAAGGGGGAGTGGTGAAGGTTGTGTGTATTTGGGAGTCGGTGGTGTGGGAAGGAAGGGGAGGGGTGAAAGTTGTGTGTATTTGGGTGTCTGGGTTGTGGGCACGAAGAGGGAGGGGTGCAGTTTGTGTGTATTTGGCTGTCTGTGGTGTGGTACGTAGAGGGAGGGGTGAAGATTGTTTGTATTTGGGTGTCTGTGGTCTGGGTACGAAGAGGGAGGGGTGAAGGTTGTGTGTATTTACGTGTCGGTGGTGTGGGAAGAAAGGGGGAGGGTTGAAGGTTGTGTGTATTTGGGTGTCTGGGTTGTGGGCAAGAAGATGGAGGGGAGAAACGTGTGTATTTTGGTGTGTGTGGTCTGGGGGCGAAGAGGGAGGGGTTAATTTTTTGTGTATTTGGGTGTATGTGGTGTGGGTGCGAAGAGGGAGGGGTGAAGGTTGTGTGTATTTGTGTGTCTGGTGTGGGTGCGCAGAGGGAGTGGTGAAGGTTGTGTGTGTTTGTGTGTCTGTGGTGTTGGTAGAAAGAGGGATGGGTGAAAGTTGTGTGTATTTGGGTGTCTCTGGTGTGGGTACGAAGAGGGAGGGGTGAAGTTTGTGTGTATTTGGGTGTTTGTGGTCTGGGTGCAAAGAGTGAGGGGTGAAGGATGTATATAGTTGGGTGGCTGTGGTGTTGGTACGAAGAGGGATGGGTGAATGTTGTGTGTATTTGTGTGTCTGTTCTGTGAGTAAGGAGAGGGAGTGGTGAAGGTTGTGTATATTTGTGTGTCTGTGGTGTTGCTACAAAGAGGGAGTGGTGAAGGATGTGTGTATTTGGGTGTCTGGGGTGTGGATCGAAGAGGGAGGGGTGAAACGTGTGTACTTTGGTGTGTGTGGTGTGGGAGCGAAGAGGGAGGGGTGAAGGATGTGTATATTTGGGGATCTGTGGTGTTGGTACGAAGAGGGAGGGGTGAAATTCGTGTGTATTTGGGTGTCTGTGGTCTAGGTACGAAGTGGGAGGTTTGAAGTTTGTGTGAATTAGGGTGTCTCTGGTGTGGGTACGAAGAGGGAGGGGTGAAGGTTGTGTGTATTTGAGTGTCTGTGGTGTGGGTACGAAGAGGGAGGGGTGAAGGTTGTGTGTATTTGAGTACTGTGGTGTTGGTACAAAGAGGGAGGGGTGAAGGTTGTGTGTATTTGTGTGTCTGTGGTGTTGCTACAAAGAAGGAGTGTTGAAGGTTGTTTTTTGTATTTGGGTGCGGTTGGTACAAAGAGGGAGGGGTGAAGGTTGTGTGTATTTGTGTGTCTGTTCTGTGAGTAAGGAGAGGGAGTGGTGAAGGTTGTGTATATTGGTGTGTCTGTGGTGTTGCTACAAAGAGGGAGGGGTGAAGGTTGTGTGTATTTGGGTGTATGTGGTTTGGGTGTGAAGAGGGAGGGGTGAAGTTTGTGTGTATTTGGGTCTCTCTGGTGTGGGTACGAAGAGGGAGGGGTGAAGATTCTGTGCATTTGGGTGTCTGTGGTCTAGGCACGCAGAGGGAGGTTTGAAGTTTGTGTGTATTTGGGTGCCTGTGGTGTGGGTGCGAAGAGGGAGGGGTGAAGGTTGTGTACATGTGGGTGTCTGTGGTGTGGGTACGAAGAGGGAGGGGTGAAGGTTCTGTACATTTGGGTGTCTGTGGTGTGGGTAAGAAGAGGCAGTGGTGAAAGTTTGTGTGTATTAGGGTGTCTGTGGTGTGGGTGTGAAGAGGGAGGTTTGAAAGTTGTGTTTATTTGGGTGACTGTGGTCTGGGTAGGAAGAGGGAGGGGTGAAAGTTTTGTGTATATTGGTGTGTCTGTGGTGTTGCTCAAAGAGGGAGTGTTGAAGGTTGTTTCTATTTGGGTGTCTGGGGTGTGGGTACGAAGAGGGTGTGGTGAAACTTGTGTGTATTTTGGTGTGTGTGGTGTGGGTGCGAAGTGGGAGGGGTGAATTTTGTGTGTATTTGGGTGTATGTGTTTTGGGTGCGAAGAGGGAGGGGTGAAGGTTGTGTGTATCTGTGTGTCTGTGGTGTATGTACGAAGAGGGAGGGGTGAAGGTGGTGTGTATATGGGTGACTGAGGTCTTCGTGCGAATAGGGAGGGCTGAAAGTTGTGTGCATTTGGGTGTCTGTGTTGTGGGTTCGAAGAGGGATGGGTGAAGGTTGTGTGTATTTGGGTGTCTGTGGTCTGGGTACGAAGAGGGAGGGGTGAAAGTTTTGTGTACTTGGGTGTCTGTGGAGTGGGAAGGAAGAGGGAGGGGTGAAGGTTGTGTGTATTTGGGTGTCTCTGGTGTGGGTGCGAAGGGGGAGGGGTGAAGGTGGTGTGTATTTGGGTGACTGAGGTCTTCGTGCGAATAGGGAGGGCTGAAAGTTGTGTGTATTTGGGTGTCTTTGGTGTGAGTACGAAGAGGAAGGGGTGAAGGTTTTGTGTATTTGTGTTTCTGTGGTGTGAGTACGGAGAGGGTGTGGTGAAGGTTGTGTGTATTTGTGTGACTGTGGTGTGAGTACGGAGAGGGAGGGGTGAAGGTTGTGTGTATTTGTGTGACTGTGGTGTGGGTACGAAGAGGGAGGAGTGAAGGTTGTGTGTATTTGGGCCTCTCTGGTGTGGGTGCGAAGAGGGAGCGGTGATGGTTGTGTGTATTTGTGTGTCTGTTGTGTTGGTACAAAGAGTGAGGGTGAAGTTTGTGTGCATTTGGGTCTCTGTGGTGTGGGTACGAAGAGGGAGGGGTGAAGGTTGTGTGTATTTGTGTGTCTGTGGTGTTGGTACAAAGAGGGAGCGGTGTTGGATGTGTGTATTTGTGTGTCTGTGGTGTTGGTACAAAGAGGGAGGGGTGAAGGTTGTGTGTATTTGGGTGTCTGTGGTGTGGGTACGAAGAGGCAGGGGTGAAAGTTATTTGTATTTGGGTGTCTGTGGTGTGGGTGCGAAGAGTGAGTGGTGAAGGATGTATATATTTGGTTGTCTGTGGTGTTGGTACGAAGGGAGAAGGGTTAAGGTTGTGTGTATTTGGGTGTCTGTGCTGTGGGTACGAAGTGGGAGGGGTGAAGGTTGTGTGTATTTGGGTGTCTGTGGTGTGGGTGCAAAGAAGGAGGGCTGAAGGTTGTGTGTATTTGGGTGTCTGGCGTGTGGGCACGAAGAGGGAGGGGTGAGACTTGTGTGTATTTTGGTGTGTGTGGTGTGGGTGCGAAGAGGGAGGTGTGAATTTTGTTTGTAATTGGGTGTATGTGGTGTGGGTGCGAAGAGGGAGGTTTGAAGTTTGTGGGTGTCTGTGTTGTGGGTACGAAGCGGGAGGGGTGAAAGTTTTGTGTACTTGGGTGTCTGTGGAGTGGGAAGGAAGAGGGAGGGGTGAAGGCTGTGTGTATTTGGGTATCTGTGGTGTGGGTAGGAAGAGGGAGGGGTGAAGGTTGTGTGTATTTGTGTGTCTGTGGTGTTGCTACAAAGAGGGAGGGGTGAAAGTTGTGTGTATATGGGTGTCTGTGGTGTGGGTACGAAGATGGCGGGGTGAAGGTTGTGTGTATTTGTGTGTCTGTGGTGTTGCTACAAAGAGGGAGGGGTGAAAGTTGTGTGTATATGGGTGTCTGTGGTGTGGGTACGAAGAGGGAGGGGTGAATGTTATGTGTATTTGGGTGTCTGTGGTGTGTGTACGAAGAGGGAGGGGTGAAGGTTGTGTGTATTTGGGTGTCTTTGGTGTTGGTACGGAGAGGAAGGGGTGAAGGTTTTGTGTATTTGTGTGTCTGTGGTGTTGGTACAATGAGGGCGGGGTGAAGGTTGTGTGTATTTGGGTGTCTGTGGTGTATGTACGAAGAGGGAGGGTGAAGGTGGTGTGTATTTGGGTGACTGAGGTCTTCGTGCGAATAGGGAGGGCTGAAAGTTGTGTGTATTTGGGTGTCTGTGGTGTATGTACGAACAGGGAGGGGTGAAGGTGGTGTGTATATGGGTGACTGAGGTCTTCGTGCGAATAGGGAGGGCTGAAAGTTGTGTGCATTTGGGTGTCTGTGATGTATGTACGAAGAGGGAGGGGTGAAGGTGGTGTGTATTTGGGTGACTGAGGTCTTCGTGCGAATAGGAAGGGCTGAAAGTTGTGTGTATTTGGGTGTCTGTGGTGTATGTACGAAGAGGGAGGGGTGAAGGTGGTGTGTATATGGGTGACTGAGGTCTTCGTGCGAATAGGGAGGGCTGAAAGTTGTGTGCATTTGGGTGTCTGTGGTCTGGGTACGAAGAGGGAGGGGTGAAAGTTTTGTGTACTTGGGTGTCTGTGGAGTGGGAAGGAAGAGGGAGGGGTGAAGGTTGTGTGTATTTGGGTGTCTCTGGTGTGGGTGCGAAGGGGGAGGGGTGAAGGTGGTGTGTATTTGGGTGACTGAGGTCTTCGTGCGAATAGGGAGGGCTGAAAGTTGTGTGTATTTGGGTGTCTTTGGTGTGAGTACGAAGAGGAAGGGGTGAAGGTTTTGTGTATTTGTGTTTCTGTGGTGTGAGTACGGAGAGGGTGTGGTGAAGGTTGTGTGTATTTGTGTGACTGTGGTGTGAGTACGGAGAGGGAGGGGTGAAGGTTGTGTGTATTTGTGTGACTGTGGTGTGGGTACGAAGAGGGAGGGGTGAAGGTTGTGTGTATTTGAGTGTCTGTGGTGTGGGTACGAAGAGGGAGGGGTGAAGGTTGTGTGTATTTGGGCCTCTCTGGTGTGGGTGCAAAGAGGGAGCGGTGTTGGTTGTGTGCATTTGTGCGTCTGTGGTGTTGGTACAAAGAGGGAGGGATGAAGGTTGTGTGTATTTGGGTGTCTGTGGTGTGGGTACAAAGAGGCAGGGGTGAAAGATATGCGTATTTGGGTGTTTGTGGTGTGGGTGCGAAGAGTGAGTTGCGAAGGATGTATATATTTGGTTGTCTGTGGTGATGGTACGAAGGGGGAGTGGTGAAGTTTGTGTGTATTAGGGTGTCTGTGGTGTGGGTGCGAAGAGGGAGGGGTGAATGTTGGGTCTATTTGGGTGTCTGTGGGTAGGTATGAAGAGGGAGTTTTGAGGTTTGTGTCTATTTGGGTGTCTGTGGTGTGGGTACGAAGACGCAGGGTTGAAAGTTATGTGTATTTGGGTGTCTGTGGTTTGGGTACGAAGAGGGAGCGGTGAAGGTTGTTTGCATTTGGGTGTCTGTGGTGAGTTTGCAAAGAAGGAGGGGTAAAGGTTGTGTGTATTTGGGTATCTGTGGTGTGGGTGCGAAGAGGGAGTGGTGAAGGTTGTGTGCATTTGGGTGTCTGTGGTGAGTTTGCAAAGAAGGAGGGGTAAAGGTTGTGTGTATTTGGGTATCTGTGGTGTGGGAGCGAAGAGGGAGTGGTGAAGGTTGTGTGTATTAAGGTGTCGATGGTGTGGGATGGAAGAGGACGGGGTGAAGGTTGTGACTATTTGGGGGTCTGTGGGTAGGTATGAAGAGGGAGGTTTGAAGTTTGTGTCTATTTGGGTGTCTAGTGTGGGTACGAAGAGGCAGGGGTGAAAAATATGCGTATTTGGGTGTTTGTGCTGTGGGTGCGAAGAGTGAGTTGCGAAGGATGTATATATTTGGTTGTCTGTGGTGATGGTATGAAGGGGGAGGGGTGAAGGTTGTGTGTATTTGTGTGTCTGTGGTGTTGGTACAAAGAGGGAGGTGTGAAGGTTGTGTGCATGTGGGTGTCTGTGGTGTGTGTGTGAAGAGGGAGGGTTGAAGGTTGTGAGTATTTGAGTTTCTGTGGTGCAATACGAAGAGGGAGTGGTGAAGGTTGTGTGTATTTGTGTGTCTGTGGTGTGGGTGCGAAGAGGGAGGGGTGAAGGTTGTGTGTTTTTGTGTGTCTTTGGTGTGGGTGCGAAGAGGGAGGGGTGAAGGTTGTGTGTATTTGTGTGTCTGTAGTGTTGGTACAAAGAGGGAGGGGTGAAGGTTGTGTGTATTTGGGTGTCTGGCGTGTGGGCACGAAGAGGGAGGGGTGAGACTTGTGTGTATTTTGGTGTGTGTGGTGTGGGTGCGAAGAGGGAGGTGTGAATTTTGTTTGTAATTGGGTGTATGTGGTGTGGGTGCGAAGAGGGAGGTTTGAAGTTTGTGGGTGTCTGTGTTGTGGGTACGAAGAGGGAGGGGTGAAAGTTTTGTGTACTTGGGTGTCTGTGGAGTGGGAAGGAAGAGGGAGGGGTGAAGGCTGTGTGTATTTGGGTATCTGTGGTGTGGGTAGGAAGAGGGAGGGGTGAAGGTTGTGTGTATTTGTGTGTCTGTGGTGTTGCTACAAAGAGGGAGGGGTGAAAGTTGTGTGTATATGGGTGTCTGTGGTGTGGGTACGAAGATGGCGGGGTGAAGGTTGTGTGTATTTGTGTGTCTGTGGTGTTGCTACAAAGAGGGAGGGGTGAAAGTTGTGTGTATATGGGTGTCTGTGGTGTGGGTACGAAGAGGGAGGGGTGAATGTTATGTGTATTTGGGTGTCTGTGGTGTGTGTACGAAGAGGGAGGGGTGAAGGTTGTGTGTATTTGGGTGTCTTTGGTGTTGGTACGGAGAGGAAGGGGTGAAGGTTTTGTGTATTTGTGTGTCTGTGGTGTTGGTACAATGAGGGCGGGGTGAAGGTTGTGTGTATTTGGGTGTCTGTGGTGTATGTACGAAGAGGGAGGGTGAAGGTGGTGTGTATTTGGGTGACTGAGGTCTTCGTGCGAATAGGGAGGGCTGAAAGTTGTGTGTATTTGGGTGTCTGTGGTGTATGTACGAACAGGGAGGGGTGAAGGTGGTGTGTATATGGGTGACTGAGGTCTTCGTGCGAATAGGGAGGGCTGAAAGTTGTGTGCATTTGGGTGTCTGTGATGTATGTACGAAGAGGGAGGGGTGAAGGTGGTGTGTATTTGGGTGACTGAGGTCTTCGTGCGAATAGGAAGGGCTGAAAGTTGTGTGTATTTGGGTGTCTGTGGTGTATGTACGAAGAGGGAGGGGTGAAGGTGGTGTGTATATGGGTGACTGAGGTCTTCGTGCGAATAGGGAGGGCTGAAAGTTGTGTGCATTTGGGTGTCTGTGTTGTGGGTTCGAAGAGGGATGGGTGAAGGTTGTGTGTATTTGGGTGTCTGTGGTCTGGGTACGAAGAGGGAGGGGTGAAAGTTTTGTGTACTTGGGTGTCTGTGGAGTGGGAAGGAAGAGGGAGGGGTGAAGGTTGTGTGTATTTGGGTGTCTCTGGTGTGGGTGCGAAGGGGGAGGGGTGAAGGTGGTGTGTATTTGGGTGACTGAGGTCTTCGTGCGAATAGGAAGGGCTGAAAGTTGTGTGCATTTGGGTGTCTGTGTTGTGGGTTCGAAGAGAGATGGGTGAAGGTTGTGTGTATTTGGGTGTCTGTGGTCTGGGTACGAAGAGGGAGGGGTGAAAGTTTTGTGTACTTGGGTGTCTGTGGAGTGGGAAGGAAGAGGGAGGGGTGAAGGTTGTGTGTATTTGGGTGTCTCTGGTGTGGGTGCGATGGGGGAGGGGTGAAGGTGGTGTGTATTTGGGTGACTGAGGTCTTCGTGCGAATAGGGAGGGCTGAAAGTTGTGTGTATTTGGGTGTCTTTGGTGTGAGTACGAAGAGGAAGGGGTGAAGGTTTTGTGTATTTGTGTTTCTGTGGTGTGAGTACGGAGAGGGTGTGGTGAAGGTTGTGTGTATTTGTGTGACTGTGGTGTGAGTACGGAGAGGGAGGGGTGAAGGTTGTGTGTATTTGTGTGACTGTGGTGTGGGTACGAAGAGGGAGGAGTGAAGGTTGTGTGTATTTGGGCCTCTCTGGTGTGGGTGCGAAGAGGGAGCGGTGATGGTTGTGTGTATTTGTGTGTCTGTTGTGTTGGTACAAAGAGTGAGGGTGAAGTTTGTGTGCATTTGGGTCTCTGTGGTGTGGGTACGAAGAGGGAGGGGTGAAGGTTGTGTGTATTTGTGTGTCTGTGGTGTTGGTACAAAGAGGGAGCGGTGTTGGTTGTGTGTATTTGTGTGTCTGTGGTGTTGGTACAAAGAGGGAGGGGTGAAGGTTGTGTGTATTTGGGTGTCTGTGGTGTGGGTACGAAGAGGCAGGGGTGAAAGTTATTTGTATTTGGGTGTCTGTGGTGTGGGTGCGAAGAGTGAGTGGTGAAGGATGTATATATTTGGTTGTCTGTGGTGTTGGTACGAAGGGGGAAGGGTTAAGGTTGTGTGTATTTGGGTGTCTGTGCTGTGGGTACGAAGTGGGAGGGGTGAAGGTTGTGTGTATTTGGGTGTCTGTGGTGTGGGTGCAAAGAAGGAGGGCTGAAGGTTGTGTGTATTTGGGTGTCTGGCGTGTGGGCACGAAGAGGGAGGGGTGAGACTTGTGTGTATTTTGGTGTGTGTGGTGTGGGTGCGAAGAGGGAGGTGTGAATTTTGTTTGTAATTGGGTGTATGTGGTGTGGGTGCGAAGAGGGAGGTTTGAAGTTTGTGGGTGTCTGTGTTGTGGGTACGAAGAGGGAGGGGTGAAAGTTTTGTGTACTTGGGTGTCTGTGGAGTGGGAAGGAAGAGGGAGGGGTGAAGGCTGTGTGTATTTGGGTATCTGTGGTGTGGGTAGGAAGAGGGAGGGGTGAAGGTTGTGTGTATTTGTGTGTCTGTGGTGTTGCTACAAAGAGGGAGGGGTGAAAGTTGTGTGTATATGGGTGTCTGTGGTGTGGGTACGAAGATGGCGGGGTGAAGGTTGTGTGTATTTGTGTGTCTGTGGTGTTGCTACAAAGAGGGAGGGGTGAAAGTTGTGTGTATATGGGTGTCTGTGGTGTGGGTACGAAGAGGGAGGGGTGAATGTTATGTGTATTTGGGTGTCTGTGGTGTGTGTACGAAGAGGGAGGGGTGAAGGTTGTGTGTATTTGGGTGTCTTTGGTGTTGGTACGGAGAGGAAGGGGTGAAGGTTTTGTGTATTTGTGTGTCTGTGGTGTTGGTACAATGAGGGCGGGGTGAAGGTTGTGTGTATTTGGGTGTCTGTGGTGTATGTACGAAGAGGGAGGGTGAAGGTGGTGTGTATTTGGGTGACTGAGGTCTTCGTGCGAATAGGGAGGGCTGAAAGTTGTGTGTATTTGGGTGTCTGTGGTGTATGTACGAACAGGGAGGGGTGAAGGTGGTGTGTATATGGGTGACTGAGGTCTTCGTGCGAATAGGGAGGGCTGAAAGTTGTGTGCATTTGGGTGTCTGTGATGTATGTACGAAGAGGGAGGGGTGAAGGTGGTGTGTATTTGGGTGACTGAGGTCTTCGTGCGAATAGGAAGGGCTGAAAGTTGTGTGTATTTGGGTGTCTGTGGTGTATGTACGAAGAGGGAGGGGTGAAGGTGGTGTGTATATGGGTGACTGAGGTCTTCGTGCGAATAGGGAGGGCTGAAAGTTGTGTGCATTTGGGTGTCTGTGTTGTGGGTTCGAAGAGGGATGGGTGAAGGTTGTGTGTATTTGGGTGTCTGTGGTCTGGGTACGAAGAGGGAGGGGTGAAAGTTTTGTGTACTTGGGTGTCTGTGGAGTGGGAAGGAAGAGGGAGGGGTGAAGGTTGTGTGTATTTGGGTGTCTCTGGTGTGGGTGCGAAGGGGGAGGGGTGAAGGTGGTGTGTATTTGGGTGACTGAGGTCTTCGTGCGAATAGGAAGGGCTGAAAGTTGTGTGTATTTGGGTGTCTGTGGTGTATGTACGAAGAGGGAGGGGTGAAGGTGGTGTGTATATGGGTGACTGAGGTCTTCGTGCGAATAGGGAGGGCTGAAAGTTGTGTGCATTTGGGTGTCTGTGTTGTGGGTTCGAAGAGGGATGGGTGAAGGTTGTGTGTATTTGGGTGTCTGTGGTCTGGGTACGAAGAGGGAGGGGTGAAAGTTTTGTGTACTTGGGTGTCTGTGGAGTGGGAAGGAAGAGGGAGGGGTGAAGGTTGTGTGTATTTGGGTGTCTCTGGTGTGGGTGCGAAGGGGGAGGGGTGAAGGTGGTGTGTATTTGGGTGACTGAGGTCTTCGTGCGAATAGGGAGGGCTGAAAGTTGTGTGTATTTGGGTGTCTTTGGTGTGAGTACGAAGAGGAAGGGGTGAAGGTTTTGTGTATTTGTGTTTCTGTGGTGTGAGTACGGAGAGGGTGTGGTGAAGGTTGTGTGTATTTGTGTGACTGTGGTGTGAGTACGGAGAGGGAGGGGTGAAGGTTGTGTGTATTTGTGTGACTGTGGTGTGGGTACGAAGAGGGAGGAGTGAAGGTTGTGTGTATTTGGGCCTCTCTGGTGTGGGTGCGAAGAGGGAGCGGTGATGGTTGTGTGTATTTGTGTGTCTGTTGTGTTGGTACAAAGAGTGAGGGTGAAGTTTGTGTGCATTTGGGTCTCTGTGGTGTGGGTACGAAGAGGGAGGGGTGAAGGTTGTGTGTATTTGTGTGTCTGTGGTGTTGGTACAATGAGGGCGGGGTGAAGGTTGTGTGTATTTGGGTGTCTGTGGTGTATGTACGAAGAGGGAGGGTGAAGGTGGTGTGTATTTGGGTGACTGAGGTCTTCGTGCGAATAGGGAGGGCTGAAAGTTGTGTGTATTTGGGTGTCTGTGGTGTATGTACGAACAGGGAGGGGTGAAGGTGGTGTGTATATGGGTGACTGAGGTCTTCGTGCGAATAGGGAGGGCTGAAAGTTGTGTGCATTTGGGTGTCTGTGATGTATGTACGAAGAGGGAGGGGTGAAGGTGGTGTGTATTTGGGTGACTGAGGTCTTCGTGCGAATAGGAAGGGCTGAAAGTTGTGTGTATTTGGGTGTCTGTGGTGTATGTACGAAGAGGGAGGGGTGAAGGTGGTGTGTATATGGGTGACTGAGGTCTTCGTGCGAATAGGGAGGGCTGAAAGTTGTGTGCATTTGGGTGTCTGTGTTGTGGGTTCGAAGAGGGATGGGTGAAGGTTGTGTGTATTTGGGTGTCTGTGGTCTGGGTACGAAGAGGGAGGGGTGAAAGTTTTGTGTACTTGGGTGTCTGTGGAGTGGGAAGGAAGAGGGAGGGGTGAAGGTTGTGTGTATTTGGGTGTCTCTGGTGTGGGTGCGAAGGGGGAGGGGTGAAGGTGGTGTGTATTTGGGTGACTGAGGTCTTCGTGCGAATAGGAAGGGCTGAAAGTTGTGTGTATTTGGGTGTCTGTGGTGTATGTACGAAGAGGGAGGGGTGAAGGTGGTGTGTATATGGGTGACTGAGGTCTTCGTGCGAATAGGGAGGGCTGAAAGTTGTGTGCATTTGGGTGTCTGTGTTGTGGGTTCGAAGAGGGATGGGTGAAGGTTGTGTGTATTTGGGTGTCTGTGGTCTGGGTACGAAGAGGGAGGGGTGAAAGTTTTGTGTACTTGGGTGTCTGTGGAGTGGGAAGGAAGAGGGAGGGGTGAAGGTTGTGTGTATTTGGGTGTCTCTGGTGTGGGTGCGAAGGGGGAGGGGTGAAGGTGGTGTGTATTTGGGTGACTGAGGTCTTCGTGCGAATAGGGAGGGCTGAAAGTTGTGTGTATTTGGGTGTCTTTGGTGTGAGTACGAAGAGGAAGGGGTGAAGGTTTTGTGTATTTGTGTTTCTGTGGTGTGAGTACGGAGAGGGTGTGGTGAAGGTTGTGTGTATTTGTGTGACTGTGGTGTGAGTACGGAGAGGGAGGGGTGAAGGTTGTGTGTATTTGTGTGACTGTGGTGTGGGTACGAAGAGGGAGGAGTGAAGGTTGTGTGTATTTGGGCCTCTCTGGTGTGGGTGCGAAGAGGGAGCGGTGATGGTTGTGTGTATTTGTGTGTCTGTTGTGTTGGTACAAAGAGTGAGGGTGAAGTTTGTGTGCATTTGGGTCTCTGTGGTGTGGGTACGAAGAGGGAGGGGTGAAGGTTGTGTGTATTTGTGTGTCTGTGGTGTTGGTACAAAGAGGGAGCGGTGTTGGTTGTGTGTATTTGTGTGTCTGTGGTGTTGGTACAAAGAGGGAGGGGTGAAGGTTGTGTGTATTTGGGTGTCTGTGGTGTGGGTACGAAGAGGCAGGGGTGAAAGTTATTTGTATTTGGGTGTCTGTGGTGTGGGTGCGAAGAGTGAGTGGTGAAGGATGTATATATTTGGTTGTCTGTGGTGTTGGTACGAAGGGGGAAGGGTTAAGGTTGTGTGTATTTGGGTGTCTGTGCTGTGGGTACGAAGTGGGAGGGGTGAAGGTTGTGTGTATTTGGGTGTCTGTGGTGTGGGTGCAAAGAAGGAGGGCTGAAGGTTGTGTGTATTTGGGTGTCTGGCGTGTGGGCACGAAGAGGGAGGGGTGAGACTTGTGTGTATTTTGGTGTGTGTGGTGTGGGTGCGAAGAGGGAGGTGTGAATTTTGTTTGTAATTGGGTGTATGTGGTGTGGGTGCGAAGAGGGAGGTTTGAAGTTTGTGGGTGTCTGTGTTGTGGGTACGAAGAGGGAGGGGTGAAAGTTTTGTGTACTTGGGTGTCTGTGGAGTGGGAAGGAAGAGGGAGGGGTGAAGGCTGTGTGTATTTGGGTATCTGTGGTGTGGGTAGGAAGAGGGAGGGGTGAAGGTTGTGTGTATTTGTGTGTCTGTGGTGTTGCTACAAAGAGGGAGGGGTGAAAGTTGTGTGTATATGGGTGTCTGTGGTGTGGGTACGAAGATGGCGGGGTGAAGGTTGTGTGTATTTGTGTGTCTGTGGTGTTGCTACAAAGAGGGAGGGGTGAAAGTTGTGTGTATATGGGTGTCTGTGGTGTGGGTACGAAGAGGGAGGGGTGAATGTTATGTGTATTTGGGTGTCTGTGGTGTGTGTACGAAGAGGGAGGGGTGAAGGTTGTGTGTATTTGGGTGTCTTTGGTGTTGGTACGGAGAGGAAGGGGTGAAGGTTTTGTGTATTTGTGTGTCTGTGGTGTTGGTACAATGAGGGCGGGGTGAAGGTTGTGTGTATTTGGGTGTCTGTGGTGTATGTACGAAGAGGGAGGGTGAAGGTGGTGTGTATTTGGGTGACTGAGGTCTTCGTGCGAATAGGGAGGGCTGAAAGTTGTGTGTATTTGGGTGTCTGTGGTGTATGTACGAACAGGGAGGGGTGAAGGTGGTGTGTATATGGGTGACTGAGGTCTTCGTGCGAATAGGGAGGGCTGAAAGTTGTGTGCATTTGGGTGTCTGTGATGTATGTACGAAGAGGGAGGGGTGAAGGTGGTGTGTATTTGGGTGTCTGTGGTGTATGTACGAAGAGGGAGGGTGAAGGTGGTGTGTATTTGGGTGACTGAGGTCTTCGTGCGAATAGGAAGGGCTGAAAGTTGTGTGTATTTGGGTGTCTGTGGTGTATGTACGAAGAGGGAGGGGTGAAGGTGGTGTGTATATGGGTGACTGAGGTCTTCGTGCGAATAGGGAGGGCTGAAAGTTGTGTGCATTTGGGTGTCTGTGTTGTGGGTTCGAAGAGGGATGGGTGAAGGTTGTGTGTATTTGGGTGTCTGTGGTCTGGGTACGAAGAGGGAGGGGTGAAAGTTTTGTGTACTTGGGTGTCTGTGGAGTGGGAAGGAAGAGGGAGGGGTGAAGGTTGTGTGTATTTGGGTGTCTCTGGTGTGGGTGCGAAGGGGGAGGGGTGAAGGTGGTGTGTATTTGGGTGACTGAGGTCTTCGTGCGAATAGGAAGGGCTGAAAGTTGTGTGTATTTGGGTGTCTGTGGTGTATGTACGAAGAGGGAGGGGTGAAGGTGGTGTGTATATGGGTGACTGAGGTCTTCGTGCGAATAGGGAGGGCTGAAAGTTGTGTGCATTTGGGTGTCTGTGTTGTGGGTTCGAAGAGGGATGGGTGAAGGTTGTGTGTATTTGGGTGTCTGTGGTCTGGGTACGAAGAGGGAGGGGTGAAAGTTTTGTGTACTTGGGTGTCTGTGGAGTGGGAAGGAAGAGGGAGGGGTGAAGGTTGTGTGTATTTGGGTGTCTCTGGTGTGGGTGCGAAGGGGGAGGGGTGAAGGTGGTGTGTATTTGGGTGACTGAGGTCTTCGTGCGAATAGGGAGGGCTGAAAGTTGTGTGTATTTGGGTGTCTTTGGTGTGAGTACGAAGAGGAAGGGGTGAAGGTTTTGTGTATTTGTGTTTCTGTGGTGTGAGTACGGAGAGGGTGTGGTGAAGGTTGTGTGTATTTGTGTGACTGTGGTGTGAGTACGGAGAGGGAGGGGTGAAGGTTGTGTGTATTTGTGTGACTGTGGTGTGGGTACGAAGAGGGAGGAGTGAAGGTTGTGTGTATTTGGGCCTCTCTGGTGTGGGTGCGAAGAGGGAGCGGTGATGGTTGTGTGTATTTGTGTGTCTGTTGTGTTGGTACAAAGAGTGAGGGTGAAGTTTGTGTGCATTTGGGTCTCTGTGGTGTGGGTACGAAGAGGGAGGGGTGAAGGTTGTGTGTATTTGTGTGTCTGTGGTGTTGGTACAATGAGGGCGGGGTGAAGGTTGTGTGTATTTGGGTGTCTGTGGTGTATGTACGAAGAGGGAGGGTGAAGGTGGTGTGTATTTGGGTGACTGAGGTCTTCGTGCGAATAGGGAGGGCTGAAAGTTGTGTGTATTTGGGTGTCTGTGGTGTATGTACGAACAGGGAGGGGTGAAGGTGGTGTGTATATGGGTGACTGAGGTCTTCGTGCGAATAGGGAGGGCTGAAAGTTGTGTGCATTTGGGTGTCTGTGATGTATGTACGAAGAGGGAGGGGTGAAGGTGGTGTGTATTTGGGTGACTGAGGTCTTCGTGCGAATAGGAAGGGCTGAAAGTTGTGTGTATTTGGGTGTCTGTGGTGTATGTACGAAGAGGGAGGGGTGAAGGTGGTGTGTATATGGGTGACTGAGGTCTTCGTGCGAATAGGGAGGGCTGAAAGTTGTGTGCATTTGGGTGTCTGTGTTGTGGGTTCGAAGAGGGATGGGTGAAGGTTGTGTGTATTTGGGTGTCTGTGGTCTGGGTACGAAGAGGGAGGGGTGAAAGTTTTGTGTACTTGGGTGTCTGTGGAGTGGGAAGGAAGAGGGAGGGGTGAAGGTTGTGTGTATTTGGGTGTCTCTGGTGTGGGTGCGAAGGGGGAGGGGTGAAGGTGGTGTGTATTTGGGTGACTGAGGTCTTCGTGCGAATAGGAAGGGCTGAAAGTTGTGTGTATTTGGGTGTCTGTGGTGTATGTACGAAGAGGGAGGGGTGAAGGTGGTGTGTATATGGGTGACTGAGGTCTTCGTGCGAATAGGGAGGGCTGAAAGTTGTGTGCATTTGGGTGTCTGTGTTGTGGGTTCGAAGAGGGATGGGTGAAGGTTGTGTGTATTTGGGTGTCTGTGGTCTGGGTACGAAGAGGGAGGGGTGAAAGTTTTGTGTACTTGGGTGTCTGTGGAGTGGGAAGGAAGAGGGAGGGGTGAAGGTTGTGTGTATTTGGGTGTCTCTGGTGTGGGTGCGAAGGGGGAGGGGTGAAGGTGGTGTGTATTTGGGTGACTGAGGTCTTCGTGCGAATAGGGAGGGCTGAAAGTTGTGTGTATTTGGGTGTCTTTGGTGTGAGTACGAAGAGGAAGGGGTGAAGGTTTTGTGTATTTGTGTTTCTGTGGTGTGAGTACGGAGAGGGTGTGGTGAAGGTTGTGTGTATTTGTGTGACTGTGGTGTGAGTACGGAGAGGGAGGGGTGAAGGTTGTGTGTATTTGTGTGACTGTGGTGTGGGTACGAAGAGGGAGGAGTGAAGGTTGTGTGTATTTGGGCCTCTCTGGTGTGGGTGCGAAGAGGGAGCGGTGATGGTTGTGTGTATTTGTGTGTCTGTTGTGTTGGTACAAAGAGTGAGGGTGAAGTTTGTGTGCATTTGGGTCTCTGTGGTGTGGGTACGAAGAGGGAGGGGTGAAGGTTGTGTGTATTTGTGTGTCTGTGGTGTTGGTACAAAGAGGGAGCGGTGTTGGTTGTGTGTATTTGTGTGTCTGTGGTGTTGGTACAAAGAGGGAGGGGTGAAGGTTGTGTGTATTTGGGTGTCTGTGGTGTGGGTACGAAGAGGCAGGGGTGAAAGTTATTTGTATTTGGGTGTCTGTGGTGTGGGTGCGAAGAGTGAGTGGTGAAGGATGTATATATTTGGTTGTCTGTGGTGTTGGTACGAAGGGGGAAGGGTTAAGGTTGTGTGTATTTGGGTGTCTGTGCTGTGGGTACGAAGTGGGAGGGGTGAAGGTTGTGTGTATTTGGGTGTCTGTGGTGTGGGTGCAAAGAAGGAGGGCTGAAGGTTGTGTGTATTTGGGTGTCTGGCGTGTGGGCACGAAGAGGGAGGGGTGAGACTTGTGTGTATTTTGGTGTGTGTGGTGTGGGTGCGAAGAGGGAGGTGTGAATTTTGTTTGTAATTGGGTGTATGTGGTGTGGGTGCGAAGAGGGAGGTTTGAAGTTTGTGGGTGTCTGTGTTGTGGGTACGAAGAGGGAGGGGTGAAAGTTTTGTGTACTTGGGTGTCTGTGGAGTGGGAAGGAAGAGGGAGGGGTGAAGGCTGTGTGTATTTGGGTATCTGTGGTGTGGGTAGGAAGAGGGAGGGGTGAAGGTTGTGTGTATTTGTGTGTCTGTGGTGTTGCTACAAAGAGGGAGGGGTGAAAGTTGTGTGTATATGGGTGTCTGTGGTGTGGGTACGAAGATGGCGGGGTGAAGGTTGTGTGTATTTGTGTGTCTGTGGTGTTGCTACAAAGAGGGAGGGGTGAAAGTTGTGTGTATATGGGTGTCTGTGGTGTGGGTACGAAGAGGGAGGGGTGAATGTTATGTGTATTTGGGTGTCTGTGGTGTGTGTACGAAGAGGGAGGGGTGAAGGTTGTGTGTATTTGGGTGTCTTTGGTGTTGGTACGGAGAGGAAGGGGTGAAGGTTTTGTGTATTTGTGTGTCTGTGGTGTGAGTACAGAGAGTGAGTGGTGAAGGTTCTATGTATTTGTGTGTCTGTAGTGTTGGTACAAAGAGGGAGGGGTGAAGGTTGTGTGTATTTGGGTGTCTGGCGTGTGGGCACGAAGAGGGAGGGGTGAGACTTGTGTGTATTTTGGTGTGTGTGGTGTGGGTGCGAAGAGGGAGGTGTGAATTTTGTTTGTAATTGGGTGTATGTGGTGTGGGTGCGAAGAGGGGTGTTTGAAGTTTGTGTCTATTTGGGTGTCTGTGTTGTGGGTTCGAAGAGGGATGGGTGAAGGTTGTGTGTATTTGGGTGTCTGTGGTCTGGGTACGAAGAGGGAGGGGTGAAGGTTGTGTGTATTTGGGTGTCTCTGGTGTGGGTGCGAAGGGGGAGGGGTGAAACTTCTGTGTATTTGGGTGTCTGTTGTGTTGGTACAAAGAGGGAGGGGTGAAAATTGTGTGTATTTGGGTATCTGTGGTGTGGGTAGGAAGAGGGAGGGGTGAAGGTTGTGTGTATTTGTGTGTCTGTGGTGTTGCTACAAAGAGGGAGGGGTGAAAGTTGTGTGTTTATGGGTGTCTGTGGTGTGGGTACGAAGAGGGAGGGGTGAATGTTATGTGTATTTGGGTGTCTGTGGTGTATGTACGAAGAGGGAGGGGTGAAGGTTGTGTGCATTTGGGTGACTGAGGTCTGCGTGCAAATAGGGAGGGCTGAAAGTTGTGTGTATTTGGGTGTCTTTGGTGTTGGTACGGAGAGGAAGGGGTGAAGGTTTTGTGTATTTGTGTGTCTGTGGTGTGAGTACGGAGAGTGAGTGGTGAAGGTTCTGTGTATTTGTGTGTCTGTAGTGTTGGTACAAAGAGGGAGGGGTGAAGGTTGTGTGCATTTGGGTGTCTTTGGTGTCGGTGCGAAGAGGGAGGGGTGAAGGTTGTGTGTATTTGTGTGTCTGTGGTGTATGTATGAAGAGGGAGGGGTGAAGGTGGTGTGTATTTGGGTGACTGAGGTCTTCGTGCGAATAGGGAGGGCTGAAAGTTGTGTTTATTTGGGTGTCTGTGGTCTGGGTAGGAAGAGGGAGGGGTGAATATTGTGTGTATTTGGGTTTCTGTGGTGTGGTCCGAAGAGGGAGCGGTGAAGTTTGTGTGTATTTGTGTGTCTGTGGTGTTGGTACGAAGAGGGAGGGGTGAAGGATGTGTATATTTGGGGTTCTGTGGTGTTGGTACGAAGAGGGAGGGGAGAAGGTTGTGTGTATTTGGGTGTCTGGAGTGTGGGTACGAAGAGGGAGGGGTGAAACTGTGTATTATGTGTCTCTGGTGTGGGTGCGAAGGGGGTGGGGTGAAACTTCTGTGTATTTGGGTGTCTGTTGTGTTGGTACAAAGAGGGAGGGGTGAAAATTGTGTGTATTTGGGTGTCTGTGGTGTGGGTACGAAGAGGGAGGGGTGAAGGTTGTGCCTATTTGGGTGTCTGTGGTCTAGGTACGAAGAGGGACGTTTGAAGTTTGTGTGTATTTGGGTGTCTGTGGTGTGGGTATGAAGAGGGAGGGGTGAAGATTGTGTGTATTTGGGTGTCGGGGTGTGGGCACAAAGAGGGATGGGTGAAGCTTGTGTATTTTGGTGTGTGTGGTGTGGGTGTGAAGAGGGAGGGGTAAATTTTGTGTGTATTTGTGTGTATCTGGTTTGGGTGCGAAGAGGGAGGGGTGAAGGTTGTGTGTATTTGGGTGTCTGTGGTGTGGGTACGAAGAGGGAGGGGTGAAGTTTGTGTGTATTTGGGTGTCTGTGGTGTGGGTACGAAGAGGGAGGGGTGAAGGTTGTGTGTATTTGGGTGTCTGTGGTGTTGGTACAAAGAGGGCGGGGTGAAGGTTGTGTGTATTTGTGTGTCTGTGGTGTGGGTACGAAGAGGGAGGGGTGAATGTTGTGTGTATTTGGGTGTCTGTGGTGTATGTACGAAGAGTGTGGGGTGAAGTTTGTGTGTATTTGGGTATCTGTTGTGTGGGTACGAAGAGTTAGGGGTGAAGGTTGTGTGTATTTGAGTGTCTGTGGTGTGGCTACGAAGAGGGATGGGTGAAGGTTGTGTGTATTTGAGTGTCTGTGGTGTGGCTACGAAGAGGGAGGGGTGAAGGTTGTGTGTATTTGGGTGTCTGTGGTGTGGCTACGAAGATGGCGAGGTGAAGATTGTGTGTATTTGGGTGTCTGTGTAAAATGTTCTGTTAACTTTCATTTTTCACACGCTCATATGTGCTGTAATGTGAGATCGGAGAGTCTCTCTCGCTTACTCTTTCCCCGGCTCTCATTCTCCCCCTCTCCCTGTTTCACTCTCCTCTTTCTCTCTCTCTCTCTCTCTCCCTCCCTCTCTCTCCCACTTTCTCTCCTCCTTCCTCATTCCCCCCTCTCTCCCTCATTCCCTCTCCCCATTCCTCTCTCCCTCATTCCCCCCTCCGCCGTTCATATGTCAGCATTCTAACACAGACAGGTAATGATCCTTGCTTCAAACAGTAGCTCATTGCCGTACCGGTGACAGCGGCTTCCAATCCCGTAAGAAGTTTGTACCTTCCTCTCCTCCAGTTTCCTCCCACACTCACAATGACCTACCGCTTGGTAGGTTGGTGGGTCGTTGTGGGTGGTTTTTCCTTCCACCTCCTTGTTTTACGGCGATTGGCACCCAGCTCAATGGTACATTACCGCCACCTTCTGCTCCAGAGTGTGGATCAGACGACACTTGCATTTGGAATCCCTTCACACACACACACACACATTCACACACACACACTCACACACACACACACACACACACACACACACACACACTCACACACAGACACTCACACACACACACACTCACACACACACACACACACACACTCACACACACACACACACACACACACACTCACACACAGACACTCACACACACACACACTCACACACACACACACACACACACACACACTCACACACACACACACACACACACACACACACACACGCACTCACACACAGACACTCACACACACACACACTCACACACACACACACACACACACACACACTCACACACAGACACTCACACACACTCACACACACACACACACACACACACACAGACACTCACACACACTCACACATACACACATTTGCACATTTACACACATGCAATCACACACTCACACACATGCACACTCAGAGGCACACACTCACACACACGCACACACACAAACACAGGCACGCACATTTACACACACACACGCACATTTACACACACACGCACACACACAGACACACACACACTCACTGACACACACACGCACACACACAGACACACACACACTCACAGACACACACACACACACAGACACACACACACACCCAGACACACACACTCATACACACACAGACTCACACACACACACACCCAGACACACACACTCATACACACACAGACTCACACACATACACACACAAACACACACATGCGCGCACACATACACACACACACACACACACAGAGACACACACACACCCAGACACACACACTCATACACACACAGACTCACACACACACACACCCAGACACACACACTCATACACACACAGACTCACACACATACACACACAAACACACACATGCGCGCACACACAGATGCATACGCGCGTGCGCGCGCACATACACACACACACACACACACACACACACACACACACACACACACACACATCTACACTTTATCCTTTCTTCTTTGGGCATCACAGTACACTATTCCTGCTTGTTCATCATATTCTATTGGAAAGTCATGCTGTATCCCTTAATTGTGGGTGGTTCTGTGACTGGGCCAGGATGAAATCAGGAGCATTGGATGGCTGCGCGGCTCGATGGGGGCGGGAAGAGCCAGGTCCACGCTGTATCTCAATAAATAGGCTATAAAAAAGGAGTAATTCCTTGGTGCAAAGGGCAATCGTCTCTTAAGCTGGTTCGCATCTACTGTTGAGAGCTAGAGATGACATCGAGAGAGAGATATAGGGGGAGAGGCGGCGGGAGAGAGGGGGAGAGGGGTGAGAGGTGAGGAGAGAGTGGGGAGGGGGAGAGAGGGGGAAGGGGGGGGAGAGAGAGTGGGGAGAGATATGGGAGGGAGAGGTGGGGAGAGTGAGGGAGAGATATAGTTCCTAGTACAGGTAACGTTCATATTTAACCCCTGATCCTTTTTTTTCCTTCTCAACCCCATTCCCCTACGTTCTCCCCACAACCTTGGAAGCCCCGACGGCATCAGCCCATGCTTTGGACAGACCCAATGCTCTCGGCCCCTCCGTCGTCTTGAGGCAACCCCCTCCACAGACTCGGCACCCTCTGGCAGAGGAAGGCCCTCCTCATGCAGTATGTACGCCAGCCCTTCGGCCTGTCTAGTCAGTGGCTGAAATGCTTTCTCTTTATCTCAGCTCCCAAGGGTCGGCCTTCCGCTCTGAGGCTAACTTTAAGAACTCGACTTGGATTGGGAACAGACGCCCCCGCCCATGGACGCCATGCCACCCACCTGATCCCGGATTGCTTGCCATTCAGCTGGTAGTTACCTCTTCTTCCTCATCATCTTGGCCCGTTCCTTTCGGGCATCCAAGGGGATTGAGGAGTCAGCCTGGGAAGCGTCGTGCTTGTCCTTGTCGTCTTCGCTGTTGCTGGCAGCCGCAGCCCCCGGGCTCCCTTCTGGGAGACCCTCCTCTGGGGACCCCTGGGGCAGATCCTTCAGGGAGCGTTTCATTCTGCCGGAAGATCAGAGAGAGAGGGGACACCTCCTGGTCAGGCCCGAGTTTTCGACACTCCGCCTTCTTGGGAAATGGCTGCGAGCAGCCTTCAGGGTCCCGTCCCCAGCCATTCCCGTCAGAGGCTGGGGCTCCAGGTGCTCCTCGGCCGCCCAGGCCGGTCGGCGTCGCGGCCCTTTGAAGGGGCAAAGCAGCCGATCCTGCGGCTCTGGTCCGAAATGGATGGGGCAAAGAGGCAAGTCGCCGACACCGGGTCGTCCGGGCATGGCTGGCCGGCCTTCGCCACAGGCCGAGCGCCCGGCTCGGGAACCGGGAGGACTCGCGGCCTCATTCAAATGGTTGCTGTGGCAACACCGCCAACAGCGAGGTGCCATTGCACCTCGGGCCCCTGCTGGCTCTCCTCACTTCATTCTCAACGCCTTCCCGCTAGCCCTATAATCTTCTAGATCTCTGTCATTACTTAGTGTTTTTTTCCTGAACCTTTCATCAGCCTTTCTTTTCTTCTTGACTAGATTTACAGCACCTGCCATCCTTTCCCCTCCCTCTGCAGAATCCACGCAAATTTCCCATTTGCCGTTCACATTTCCCTGAGAACATCTGTTCCCGATCTATGCTTCCAAGTTCCTGCCTGATAGCCTCACATTTCCCTTTACTCCAATTAAACGCCTTCCTAACTTGTCCATTCCTATCCCTCTCCAATGCTATGGTAAAAGAGGTAGAACTGTCCTGTGTTAAACCAATGGGCCGATGGGTGGTGTGGCTCCCTGGGCTAAAAGGGCTGTATCTCTAAATGACTAAATGAAACCTGCAAGAGGAGCCTCACCTTGACGTTGGGTTTGAAGCCTTTTGTGCCCCAATGACCCGGAGAACTGTGCTGGCTGGAGTCGGGGCTCTCGGTCGGGTCACCCCGTGCCAAACAGGTCAAAGGGCAGAGGCCAGATGAAGAGTGGCCCACCGATCCTCTAGGTTCGGGGGGTGTTCAGATCAGAGATAACGACCCTGACGGGTCAAACAACACTGCAGAAACAGCAATGGAGGACCCTTCTGCATCTGAGTGTGACGGTATTCCCCCATTGTCCACCCAAGACTCACATGATCGACCAAGAGGAAGCTACTGACACGATGAAGGGAGTTCTGAACACTGACAGAGATGGGAGACCTCCTTTGCTGCTTAAACGTCAGTGGTGTAATGGGCAGTAGGTTTAGAACTGTCAATGGGCCTTTGCAGTTTAGGTTTGAAAGTAGCCACTATTGTGATGTAAGAACATCGACAATAGACAATAGGAGAAGGGGTAGGTCATTCAGCCCTTCGAGCCAGCACCGCCATTCCCTGCGATCATGGCTGGTCATCCACAATTAGTACCTGCCTTCTCTTTACTTTACCTGTCACCAAACAATTGATACGAGAGCGTACAATCATCACAGTGATATTTGATTCTCAGTTTCGCTCTCCCTGAAGTACAAATTGATAGTAAATATAATAAAAATTTAAATTATAAATCATAATTAGAAAATAGAAAAGGGAAAGTAAGGTAGTGCAAGTCAGGTCCGGATATTTGGAAGGTACGGCCCAGATCCGGGTCGGGATCCGTTCAGCAGTCTTATCACAGTTGGAAAGAAGCTGCTCCCAAATCTGGCCGTACGAGTCTTCAAGCTCCTGAACCTTCTCCTGGAGGGAAGAGGGACAAAAAGTGTGTTGGCTGGGTGGGTCGTGTCCTCGATTATCCTGGCAGCACTGCTCCGACAGCGTGTGGTGTAAAGTGAGTCCAAGGATGGAAGATTGGTTTGTGTGATGTGCTGGGCTAGGTTCACGATCTTCTGCAGCTTCTTCCGGTCTTGGACAGGACAACTTCCATACCAGGTTGTGATTCACCCTAGAAGAATGCTTTCTACGGTGCATCTATAAAAATTAGTGAGGGTTTTAGAGGACAGGCCAAATTTCTTCAGCTTTCTCAGGAAGTAAAGGTGCTGGTGGGCCTTCTTGGCAGTGGACTCTGCTTGGTTAGACCAAGTCAGGTCACTTCACCCCAAGGAACTTAAAGCTTTTGACCTGTTCCACCTGCGCACCACCGATGTAAATGGGGTCGTGCGGTCTGCTACTCCTTCTGAAGTCAACAACCAATTCCTTCATCTTGCTGACGTTGAGGGATAGGTTATTGGCTTCGCACCATGCTCCCCATATCCCTTTGACTCCGCTATCTTTAAGAGCTCTGTCTAACTCTTTCTTGAAAGCATCCAGAGAATTGGCCTACACTGCCTTCTGAGGCAGAGCATTCCATAGATCCACAACTCTCTGGGTGAAAAAGTTTTTCCTCAACTCCGTTCTGAATGGCCTACCCCTTATTCTTAAACTGTGGCCTCTGGTTCTGGACTCCCCCAACATGATTCCTGCCACTAGCATGTTCAATCCCTTGATAATCTTACATGTTTCAATCAGATTCCTTCTCATCCTTCTAAATTCCAGTGGATACAAGCCCAGTCACTCCAATCTTTCAACATATGACAGTCCTGCCATCCCGGGAATTAACCTCGTGAACCTACGCTGCACTCCCTCAATAGCAAGAATGTCTTTCCTCAAATTTGGAGACCAAAACTGCACACAGTACTCCCGGTGGGGCCTCACCAAGGCCCTGTACAACTGTAGAAGGACTTGTTTACTCCTATACTCAATTCCTCGTTATAAAGGCCAGCATGCCATTAGCTTTCTTCACTGCCTGCTGTACCTGCATGCTTGCTTTCATTGACTGATGTACAAGAACACCTAGATCTCATTGTACTTCCCCTTTTCCTAACTTGACACCATTCAGATAGTAATCTGCCTTCCTGTTCTTGCCACCTAAGTGGATAACCTCACATTTATTCACATTAAACTGCATCTGCCATACATTTGCCCACTCACCCAATCTGTCCAAGTCACCCTGCATTCTCTAAACATCCTCCTCATATTTCACACTGCCACCCAGCTTTGTGTCATCAGCAAACTTGCTAATGTTACTTTTAATCCCTTCATCTAAATCATTAATGTATATTGTAAATAGCTGTGGTCCCAGCACTGAGACTTGCAGTACCCCACCAGTCACTGCCTACCATTCCAAAAAGGACCCGTTAATTACTACTCTGTTTCCTGTCTGCCAACCAATTTTCTATCCATATCAATACCCTACCCCCAATACCATGTGCTCTAACTTTTCCCACTATTCTCCTATGTGGGACCTTATCAAAGGCTTTCTCAAAGTCCAGGTACACTACATCCACTGGCTCTCCCTTGTCGATTTTCATAGTTACATCCTCAAAAAATTCCAGAAGATTAGTCAAGCGTGATTTCCCCTTTGTAAATCCATGCTGACTCGGACCGATCCTTTTACTGCTATTCAAATGTGCCGCTATTTCATCTTTTATAATTGACTCCAGCATCTTCCCCACCACTGATGTCAGGCTAACTGGTCTATAATTCCCTGTTTTCTCTCTCCCTCCTTTCTTAAAAAGTGGGATAACATTAGCTACCCCCCAATTCTCAGGAACTGATCCTGAATCTATAGAACATTGGAAGATGATTGCCAATGCGTCCACAATTTCTAGAGCCACCTCCTTAAGTACCCTGGGATACAGACCATCAGGCCCTGGGGATTTATCAGCCTTCAGTCCCATCAGTCTACCTAACACCATTTTCTGCCTTATGTGAATTTCCTTCAGTTCCTCCGTTACCCTAGGTCCCCTGGCCACTATTACATCTGGGAGATTGTCTGTGTCCTCCCTGGTGAAGACAGATCCAAAGCACCTGTTCAACTCGTCTGCCATTTCCTTGTTCCCCATAATCAATTCACCCGTTTCTGTCTTCAAGGGCCCAACTTTGGTCTTAACTAATTTTTTTCCTCTTCACGTACCTAAAGAAGCTTTTACTATCCTCCTTTATATTCTCGGCTAGCTTACCTTTGTACCTCATCTTTTCTCCCCATATTGCCTTTTTTGTTATCTTCTGTTGCTCTTTAAAAGTTTCCCAATCCTCTGGCTTCCCGCTCATCTTCGCTATGTTATACTTCTTCTCTTTTACTTTTTATACTGTCCTTGACTTCCCTTGTCAGCCACGGTCACCCCCTACTCCTCTTAGAATCTTCCTTCCTCTTTGGAATGAACTGATCCTGCACCTTCTGTATTATTCCCAGAAATACCTGCCATTTTTGTTCCACTGTCATCCCTGCTGGGGTATCCTGCTGTGGAGGACAGGTCATTGTGTGTATTTCAGGCAGAGTTTGATAGGTTCTTGATTGGACACGGCATCAAAGGTTACGGGGAGAAGGCCAGGAACTGGGGTTGAGGAGGAGATTAAAAAGGATCAGCCATGATTGAATGGCAGAGCAAACTCGATGGGCCAGATGGCCTAATTCTGCCCCTATGTCTTAAGGTCTTATGGTATAATATGGTGAGATATTTGTACTTGGATAATAAATTTACTTTGAACCTTTGGAGCTATCTCGTTCTTCTCAAAATACTTACTGTATTTAAGATCTCCGTGAGCTACATCCTCTTCCATTCTACAACTGTTTTTATATTCATGAGGTCACACTGGAGGCCAATATCCAGTGATGCTTCCAATTTCTACGCTATGTCCCCCAAGCACATTTAACACGAAGAAATGTGTGCACTCCAACGGTTGACAGAAAGAGAACGGTCCATGCTTCGCAACGTGCTGACGGGGCTAGCGTTACACTTCACGGCGCTGGTGATTGGGGTTCAATTCCCCTCCGCTGTCGTCGAAGATTTTGTACGTTCCCCCTCCTGACCACGAGGGCTTCCTCCGGGCGATCTGGTTCCCACCCGCGCTGGGCTGCGGGCACACTGAGGTTGGCGCCGGAGCTGTGGCGGGCCGCGGGCGCTGGTCGGCGAGCGTGAAATGGCGGGCGCGGGCCTGGCCGCGGCGCTTAAGAGCAGGCGGAACGGGCGCGCGAACGGGGGGTGTGCGGAGAGCGGTGGTCGACCGTGCCCGGCAGAGTAGCGGTGCTGGCGTGGAGTAGATGGGCCGAAGGGGCCTGTCGAGCTCAGACTCGATGATGCAAGTCACCCGTTTCCCCGTATGTTTTGACTCAAGCCAATCTTTAAAAAAATTCAATGTTGTAGAACAGGGTATTGGAAAGGAAATGTGTTTTTAAATGAACGAGTGGAATGTTAATACCTCATCTTTTTCTTTCTGTCTTTATTTAGTTACTTACTGTGCTACAGGATGGAGCTGGCCCGTTTGGCTCGAGTCAGCAACCCCCAATTTAAACAACAACACACACAAAATGCTGCTGGAACACAGCAGGCCAGGCAGCATCTATGGGGAGAAGCGCTGTCGACGTTTCGGGGCGAGACCCTTCATCAGGACTAACTGAAAGGAAAGATAGTAAGAGATTTGAAAGTAGTGGGGGGAGGGTCACCTCACCTGGAAGGACTGTCTGGGGCCCTGAATGGTAGTGAGAGAGGAAGTGTAAGGGCAGGTGTAGCACTTGTTCTGTTTACAAGGATAAGTGCCGGGATGGAGATCGGTGGGAAGGGACGGGGGGACGAGTGGACAAGGGAGCCACGTAGGGAGCGATCCCTACAGAAAGCAGAAAGAGGGGGCGAGGGAAAGATGTGTTTGGTAGTGGGATCCCATTGGAGGTGGCGGAAGTTACGGAGAATTATACGTTGGACCTGGAGGCTGGTGGGGTGGTAGGTGAGGACAAGGGGAACCCTAACCCGAGTGGGGTGGCGGGTGGATTTGTTCCTCCAACCTGAGTTTGGATTCAACTTGACGGTAGAAGAGGCCATGGATAGACATATCAGAATGGGAATGGGACGTGGAATTAAAATGTGTGGCCACTGGGAGATCCTGCTTTTTCTGTTTGTTCCTCCAACCTGAGTTTAGATTCATTTTGGCTGGGTAGCCTGCAACCTGATGGCATGAAGATTGACTTCTCTAACTTCCGTTAATGCCCCTCCTCCCCTTCTTACCCCATCCCTGACAATATTTAGTTGTTTGCCTGTTCTTCATCTCCCTCTGGTGCTCCCCTCCATTTCTTTCTCCCCTCCCATGATCCTTTCCGTTCTCCAGCTCTGTATCACTTTCGCCAATCACCTTTCCAGCTCTTAGCTTCACCCCACCCCTTCCGGTCTACTCCTATCATTTCACATTTCCCCCTCCCTCCACTACTTTCAAATCTCTCACTAACTTTCCTTTCGGTTAGTCCTGACGAAGGGTCTCGGCCCGAAACGTCGACAGTGCTTCTCCCTGTAGACGCTGCCTGGCCTGCTGTGTCCCACCAGCATTTTGTGTGTGTTGTTTAAATTCCCAGCATCTGCAGATTTCCTTGTTGTGTGTGAACCCCCTATTTAACCCCGGCCTAATCATGGGACAGTTTACAATGATCAATTAACCCAACACCCGCCACGCCTTTGGACCGTGGGGCAAAACCGGGACGACTCGCAGAAGCCCCGCGTGGTCAGGGGGAGAACGTACAAACCCCTTTCGTCAGCAGCAGACATCCTGAGCAGGTCCTCAGGCATCTTCTGCTACCTTTAGGCCCAAGGTAGGTCAGAGGTGAAGGGTGAAAGGGAAGATTTTGAAGGATGAACATGAGAGGGAGCATCTTCCCTCAGGAGGGCGGTGAGGGTGCGGAATGAGCTGCCAGCGCAAGTGGTGGATTTGGGCTCGATTTCAATGTTGAAGAGACGTTTGGATAGGAGCAAGGATGGGACGGGTGTAGAGGGCTCAGGGCTGGGTGCAGACCAACGGGAGTGGTCAAAGCAGAACCGGGATTAAAAGCACTGGCACATGTTGTGAAATTTGTTAACATTGCTGCAGAAGTACAATGCAGAACATGATAATATAGAAAAAAACTGAATTACAGTAATTTCATATATATATAAAACTATATGTTAAATTAAATATGTAGTGTAAAAATGTAGTGAGGTGGTGTTCACGGGATCAGTGTCCATTCAGAAATCAGATGGCAGAGGGGAAGGAGCTGTTCCTGAATCGTTGAGTGTGTGTCTTCAGGCTGCTGTACCTCCTCACTGATGGCAGAGGGGAAGAAACTGTTCCTGAATCGTTGAGTGTGCGTCTTCAGGCTCCTGTACCTCCTCCCTGATGGCAGAGGGGAGGAAGCTGTTCCTGAATCATTGAGTGTGTGTCTTCAGGCTCCTGTACCTCCTCCCTGATGGCAGAGGGGCAGAAGCTGTTCCTGAATCATTGAATGTGTGTCTTTAGGCTCCTGTACCTCCTCCCTGATGGCAGAGGGGAAGAAGCTGTTCCTGAATCGTTGAGTGTGTGTCTTCAGGATCCTGTTCTCCTCCCTGATGGAAGAGGGGAAGAAGCTGTTCCTGAATCGCTGAGTGTGTGTCTTTAGGCTCCTGTACCTGCTCCCTGATAGCAGAGGGGAAGAAATTGTTCCTGAATCGTTGAGTGTGTGTCTTCGGCCTCCTGTACCTCCTCCCTGATGGCAGAGGGGAAGAAGCTGTTCCTGAATCGTTGAGTGTGTGTCTTCAGGCTCCTGTACCTCCTCCCTGATGGCAGAGGGGAAGAAGCAGTTCCTGAAATGTTGAGTGTGTGTCTTCAGGCTCCTGTACCTCCTCCCTGATGGAAGAGGGGAAGAAGCTGTTCCTGAATCGCTGAGTGTGTGTCTTTAGGCTCCTGTAACCTCCTCCCTGATGGCAGAGGGGAAGAAGCTGTACCTGAATCGTTGAGTGTGTGCCTTCAGGCTCCTGTACCTCCTCCCTAATGGCAGAGGGAAAGGAGCTGTTCCTGAATCGCTGAGTGTGTGTCTTCAGGCTCCTGTTCCTCCTCCCTGATTGCAGAGGGGAAGAAGCTGTTCCTGAATCACTCAGTGTGTGTCTTCAGGCTCCTGTACCTCCTCCCTGACGGCAGAGGGGAAGAAGCTGTTCCTGAATCGCTGAGTGTGTGTCTTTAGGCTCCTGTACCTGCTCCCTGATAGCAGAGGGGAAGAAATTGTTCCTGAATCGTTGAGTGTGTGTCTTCGGCCTCCTGTACCTCCTCCCTGATGGCAGAGGGGAAGAAGCTGTTCCTGAATCGTTGAGTGTGTGTCTTCAGGCTGCTGTACCTCCTCACTGATGGCAGAGGGGAAGAAACTGTTCCTGAATCGTTGAGTGTGCGTCTTCAGGCTCCTGTACCTCCTCCCTGATGACAGAGGGGAAGAAGCTGTTCCTGAATCGTTGAGAGTGTGTCTTCAGGCTCCTGTACCTCCTCCCTGATGGCAGAGGAGAAGAAGCAGTTCCTGAATCATTGAGTGTGTGTCTTCAGGCTCCTGTACCACCTCCCTGATGGCAGAGTGGAAGCAGCAGTTCCTGAATCGTTGAGTGTGTGTCTTCAGGCTCCTGTACCTCCTCCCTGATGGCAGAGGGGAAGAAGCTGTTCCGGAATCGTTGAGTGTGTGTCTTCAGGCTCCTGTACCTCCTCCCTGATGGCAGAGGGGAAGAAGCTGTTCCTGAATCGTTGAGTGTGTGTCTTCAGGCTCCTGTACCTCCTCCCTGATGGAAGAGGGGAAGAAGCTGTTCCTGAATCGCTGAGTGTGTGTCTTTGGGCTCCTGTACCTCCTCCCTGATGGCAGAGGGGAAGCAGCAGTTCCTGAATCGTTGAGTGTGTGTCTTCAGGCTCCTGCACCTCCTCCCTGATGGCAGAGGGGAGGAAGCTGTTCCTGAATCGTTGAGTGTGTGTCTTCAGGCTGCTGTACCTCCTCACTGATGGCAGAGGGGAAGAAACTGTTCCTGAATCGTTGAGTGTGCGTCTTCAGGCTCCTGTACCTCCTCCCTGATGGCAGAGGGGAAGAAGCTGTACCTGAATCGTTGAGTGTGTGCCTTCAGGCTCCTGTACCTCCTCCCTAATGGCAGAGGAGAAGAAACTGTTCCTGAATCGTTGAGTGTGTGTCTTCAGGCTCCTGTACCTCCTCCCTGATGGCAGAGGGGAAGAAGCTGTTCCTGAATCGTTGAGTGTGTGTCTTCAGGCTGCTGTACCTCCTCACTGATGGCAGAGGGGAAGAAACTGTTCCTGAATCGTTGAGTGTGTGTCTACAGGCTCCTGTACCTCCTCGCTGATGGCAGAGGGGAAGAAACTGTTCCTGAATCGTTGAGTGTGTGTCTACAGGCTCCTGTACCTCCTCGCTGATGGCAGAGGGGAAGAAACTGTTCCTGAATCGTTGAGTGTGTGTCTACAGGCTCCTGTACCTCCTCGCTGATGGCAGAGGGGAAGAAGCTGTTCCTGAATCGTTGAGTGTGTGTCTTCAGGCTCCTGAACCTCCTCCCTGATGGAAGAGTGGAAGAAGCTGTTCCTGAATCGCTGAGTGTGTGTCTTTAGGCTCCTGTACCCCCTCCCTGATGGCAGAGGGGAAGAAGCTGTTCCTGAATCGTTGAGTGTGTGTCTTCAGACTCCTGTACCTCCTCCCTGATGGCAGAGGGGAAGAAGCTGTTCCTGAAACGTTGAGTGTGTGTCTTCAGGCTCCTGTACCTCCTCCCTAAAGGCAGAGGGGAAGGAGCTGTTCCTGAATTGCTGAGTGTGTGTCTTCAGGCTCCTGTACCTCCTCCCTGATGGCAGAGGGGAGGAAGCTGTTCCTGAATCGTTGAGTGTGTGTCTTCAGGCTGCTGTACCTCCTCACTGATGGCAGAGGGGAAGAAACTTTTCCTGAATAGTTGAGTGTGCGTCTTCAGGCTCCGGTACCTCCTCCCTGATGGCAGAGGGGAGGAAGCCGTTCCTGAATCATTGAGTGTGTGTCTTCAGGCTCCTGTACCTCCTCCCTGATAGCAGAGGGGAAGAAACTGTTCCTGAATCGTTGAGTGTGTGTCCTCAGCTCCTGTACCTCCTCCCTGATGGCAGAGGGGAGGAAGCTGTTCCTGAATCGTTGAGTGTGTGTCTTCAGGCTGCTGTACCTCCTCACTGATGGCAGAGGGGAAGAAACTGTTCCTGAATCGTTGAGTGTGCGTCTTCAGGCTCCTGTACCTCCTCCCTGATGGCAGAGGGGAAGAAGATGTTCCTGAATCGTTGAGTGTGTGACTTCAGGCTCCTGTACCTCCTCCCAGATGGCAGAGGGGAAGAAGCTGTTCCTGAAAAGTTGAGTGTGTGTCTTCAGGCTCCTGTACTTCCTCCCTGATGGAAGAGGGGAAGAAGCAGTTCCTGAATCGCTGAGTGTGTGTCTTCAGGCTCCTGTTCCTCCTCCCTGATTGCAGAGGGGAAGAAGCTGTTCCTGAATCACTCAGTGTGTGTCTTCAGGCTCCTGTACCTCCTCCCTGATGGCAGAGGGGAAGCAGCAGTTCCTGAATCGCTGAGTGTGTGTCTTCATGCTCCTGTTCCTCCTCCCTGATTGCAGAGGGGAAGAAGCTGTTCCTGAATCACTCAGTGTGTGTCTTCAGGCTCCTGTACCTCCTCCCTGATGGCAGAGGGGAAGCAGCAGTTCCTGAATCGTTGAGTGTGTGTCCTCAGCTCCTGTACCTCCTCCCTGATGGCAGAGGGGAGGAAGCTGTTCCTGAATCGTTGAGTGTGTGTCTTCAGGCTGCTGTACCTCCTCACTGATGGCAGAGGGGAAGAAACTGTTCCTGAATCGTTGAGTGTGCGTCTTCAGGCTCCTGTACCTCCTCCCTGATGGCAGAGGGGAGGAAGCTGTTCCTGAATCATTGAGTGTGTGTCTTCAGGCTCCTGTACCTCCTCCCTGATGGCAGAGGGGAAGAAGCTGTTCCTGAATCGTTTAGTGTGTGTCTTCAGGCTCCTGTACCTCCTCCCTGATGGCAGAGGGGAAGAAGCAGTTCCTGAATCGTTGAGTGTGCGTCTTCAGGCTCCTGTACCTCCTCCCTGATGGCAGAGGGGAAGAAGCTGTTCCGGAATCATTGCGTGTGTGTCTTCAGGCTCCTGTACCTCCTCCCTGATGGCAGAGGGGAGGAAGCTGTTCCTGAATCACTCAGTGTGTGTCTTCAGGCTCCTGTACCTCCTCCCTGATGACAGAGGGGAAGAAGCTGTTCCTGAATCATTGAGGGTGTGTCTTCAGGCTCCTGTACCTCCTCCCTGATGGCAGAGGGGAAGAAGCTGTTCCTGAATCGTTGAGTGTGTGTCTTCAGGCTCCTGTACCTCCTCCCTGATGGCAGAGGAGAAGAAGCAGTTCCTGAATCATTGAGTGTGTGTCTTCAGGCTCCTGTACCTCCTCCCTGATGGCACAGGGGAAGAAGCTGTTCCTGAAACGTTGAGTGTGTGTCTTCAGGCTCCTGTACCTCCTCCCTAATGGCAGAGGGGAAGGAGCTGTTCCTGAATCGCTGAGTGTGTGTCTTCAGGCTCCTGTACCTCCTCCCTGATGGCAGAGGGGAAGAAGCTGTTCCTGAATCACTCAGTGTGTGTCTTCAGGCTCCTGTACCTCCTCCCTGATGGCAGAGGGGAAGCAGCAGTTCCTGAATCGTTGAGTGTGTGTCTTCAGGCTCCTGTACCTCCTCCCTGATGGCAGAGGGGAAGAAGCTGTTCCGGAATCGTTGAGTGTGTGTCTTCAGGCTCCTGTACCTCCTCCCTGATGGCAGAGGGGAAGAAGCTGTTCCTGAATCGTTGAGTGTGTGTCTTCAGGCTCCTGTACCTCCTCCCTGATGGAAGAGGGGAAGAAGCTGTTCCTGAATCGCTGAGTGTGTGTCTTTGGGCTCCTGTACCTCCTCCCTGATGGCAGAGGGGAAGCAGCAGTTCCTGAATCGTTGAGTGTGTGTCTTCAGCCTCCTGCACCTCCTCCCTGATGGCAGAGGGGAGGAAGCTGTTCCTGAATCGTTGAGTGTGTGTCTTCAGGCTGCTGTACCTCCTCACTGATGGCAGAGGGGAAGAAACTGTTCCTGAATCGTTGAGTGTGCGTCTTCAGGCTCCTGTACCTCCTCCCGAATGGCAGAGGGGAGGAAGCTGTTCCAGAATCATCGAGTGTGTGTCTTCAGGCTCCTGTACCTCCTCCCTGATGGTAGAGGGGAAGAAACTGTTCCTGAATCGTTGAGTGTGTGTCTACAGGCTCCTGTACCTCCTCCCTGATGGCAGAGTTGAAGAAGCAGTTCCTGAATCATTGAGTGTGCGTCTTCAGGCTCCTGTACCTCCTCGCTGATGGCAGAGGGGAAGAAGCTGTTCCTGAATCGTTGAGTGTGTGTCTTCAGTCTCCTGTACCTCCTCCCTGATGGAAGAGGGGAAGAAGCTGTTCCTGAATCACTCAGTGTGTGTATTCGGGCTCCTGTACCTCCTGCCTGATGGCAGAGGGGAAGCAGCAGTTCCTGAATCGTTGAGTGTGTGTCTTCAGGCTCCTGTACCTCCTCCCTGATGGCAGAGGGGAAGAAGCTGTACCTGAATCGTTGAGTGTGTGCCTTCAGGCTCCTGTACGTCCTCCCTAATGGCAGAGGAGAAGAAACTGTTCATGAATCGTTGAGTGTGTGTCGTCAGGCTCCTGTACCTCCTCCTTGATGGCAGATGTGAAGAAGCAGTTCCTGAATCGTTGAGTGTGTGACTTCAGGCTTCTGTACCTCCTCCCTGATGGCAGAGGGGAAGAAGCTGTTCCTGAATCGTTGAGTGTGTGTCTTCAGGCTCCTGTACCTCCTCCCTGATGGCACAGGGGAAGAAGCTGTTCCTGAATCGTTGAGTGTGTGTCTTCAGGCTCCTGTACCTCCTCCCTTATGGAAGAGTGGAAGAAGCTGTTCCTGAATCGCTGAGTGTGTGTCTTTAGGCTCCTGTACCCCCTCCCTGATGGCAGAGGGGAAGAAGCTGTTCCTGAATCGTTGAGTGTGTGTCTTCAGACTCCTGTACCTCCTCCCTGATGGCAGAGGGGAAGAAGCTGTTCCTGAAACGTTGAGTTTGTGTCTTCAGGCTCCTGTGCCTCCTCCCTAAAGGCAGAGGGGAAGGAGCTGTTCCTGAATTGCTGAGTGTGTGTCTTCAGGCTCCTGTACCTCCTCCCTGATGGCAGAGGGGAAGCAGCTGTTCCTGAATCACTCAGTGTGTGTCTTCACGCTCCTGTACCTCCTCCCTGATGGCAGAGGGGAAGCAGCAGTTCCTGAATCGTTGAGTGTGTGTCTTCAGGCTCATGTACTTCCTCCCTGATGGCAAAGGGGAGGAAGCTGTTCCTGAATCGTTGAGTGTGTGTCTTCAGGCTGCTGTACCTCCTCACTGATGGCAGAGGGGAAGAAACTTTTCCTGAATCATTGAGTGTGTGTCTTCAGGCTCCTGTACCTCCTCCCTGATGGCAGAGGGGAAGAAGCAGTTCCAGAATCGTTGAGTGTGCGTCTTCAGGCTCCTGTACCTCCTCCCTGATGGCAGAGGGGAAGAAGCTGTTCCGGAATCATTGCGTGTGTGTCTTCAGGCTCCTGTACCTCCTCCCTGATGGCAGAGGGGAGGAAGCTGTTCCTGAATCACTCAGTGTGTGTCTTCAGGCTCCTGTACCTCCTCCCTGATGGCAGAGGGGAAGAAGCTGTTCCTGAATCGTGAGTGTGTGTCTTCAGGCTCCTGTACCTCCTCCCTGATGGCAGAGGGGAAGAAGCTGTTCCTGAATCGTTGAGTGTGTGTCTTCAGGCTCCTGTACCTCCTCCCTGATGGCAGAGGAGAAGAAGCAGTTCCTGAAACATTGAGTGTGTGTCTTCAGGCTCCTGTACCTCCTCCCTGATGGCACAGGGGAAGAAGCTGTTCCTGAATCGTTGAGTGTGTGTCTTCAGGCTCCTGTACCTCCTCCCTGATGGCAGAGGAGAAGAAGCAGTTCCTGAATCATTGCGTGTGTGTCTTGAGGCTCCTGTACCTCCTCCCTGATGGCACAGGGGAAGGAGCTGTTCCTGAATCGCTGAGTGTCTGTCTTCAGGCTCCTGTACCTCCTCCCTGATGGCAGAGGGGAAGAAGCTGTTCCTGAATCACTCAGTGTGTGTCTTCAGGCTCCTGTACCTCCTCCCTGATGGCAGAGGGGAAGCAGCAGTTCCTGAATCGTTGAGTGTGTGTCTTCAGGCTGCTGTACCTCCTCACTGATGGCAGAGTGCAAGAAGCTGTTCCTGAATCGCTGAGTGTGTGTCTTTAGGCTCCTGTACCCCCTCCCTGATGGCAGAGGGGAAGAAGCTGTTCCTGAATCGTTGAGTGTGTGTCTTCAGACTCCTGTACCTCCTCCCTGATGGCAGAGGGGAAGAAGCTGTTCCTGAAACGTTGAGTGTGTGTCTTCAGGCTCCTGTGCCTCCTCCCTAAAGGCAGAGGGGAAGGAGCTGTTCCTGAATTGCTGAGTGTGTGTCTTCAGGCTCCTGTACCTCCTCCCTGATGGCAGAGGGGAAGAAGCTGTTCCTGAATCGTTGAGTGTGTGTCTTCAGGCTCCTGTACCTCCTCCCTGATGGAAGAGGGGAAGAAGCTGTTCCTGAATCGCTGAGTGTGTGTCTTTGGGCTCCTGTACCTCCTCCCTGATGGCAGAGGGGAAGCAGCAGTTCCTGAATCGTTGAGTGTGTGTCTTCAGGCTCCTGCACCTCCTCCCTGATGGCAGAGGGGAGGAAGATGTTCCTGAATCGTTGAGTGTGTGTCTTCAGGCTGCTGTACCTCCTCACTGATGGCAGAGTGCAAGAAGCTGTTCCTGAATCGCTGAGTGTGTGTCTTTAGGCTCCTGTACCCCCTCCCTGATGGCAGAGGGGAAGAAGCTGTTCCTGAATCGTTGAGTGTGTGTCTTCAGACTCCTGTACCTCCTCCCTGATGGCAGAGGGGAAGAAGCTGTTCCTGAAACGTTGAGTGTGTGTCTTCAGGCTCCTGTGCCTCCTCCCTAAAGGCAGAGGGGAAGGAGCTGTTCCTGAATTGCTGAGTGTGTGTCTTCAGGCTCCTGTACCTCCTCCCTGATGGCAGAGGGGAAGCAGCTGTTCCTGAATCACTCAGTGTGTGTCTTCACGCTCCTGTACCTCCTCCCTGATGGCAGAGGGGAAGCAGCAGTTCCTGAATCTTTGAGTGTGTGTCTTCAGGCTCATGTACTTCCTCCCTGATGGCAGAGGGGAGGAAGCTGTTCCTGAATCGTTGAGTGTGTGTCTTCAGGCTGCTGTACCTCCTCACTGATGGCAGAGGGGAAGAAACTTTTCCTGAATCGTTGAGTGTGTGTCTTCAGGCTCCTGTACCTCCTCCCTGATGGCAGAGGGGAGGAAGCTGTTCCAGAATCATCGAGTGTGTGTCTTCAGGCTCCTGTACCTCCTCCCTGATGGTAGAGGGGAAGAAACTGTTCCTGAATCGTTGAGTGTGTGTCTACAGGCTCCTGTACCTCCTCCCTGATGGCAGAGTTGAAGAAGCAGTTCCTGAATCATTGAGTGTGCGTCTTCAGGCTCCTGTACCTCCTCGCTGATGGCAGAGGGGAAGAAGCTGTTCCTGAATCGTTGAGTGTGTGTCTTCAGTCTCCTGTACCTCCTCCCTGATGGAAGAGGGGAAGAAGCTGTTCCTGAATCACTCAGTGTGTGTATTCGGGCTCCTGTACCTCCTGCCTGATGGCAGAGGGGAAGCAGCAGTTCCTGAATCGTTGAGTGTGTGTCTTCAGGCTCCTGTACCTCCTCCCTGATGGCAGAGGGGAAGAAGCTGTACCTGAATCGTTGAGTGTGTGCCTTCAGGCTCCTGTACGTCCTCCCTAATGGCAGAGGAGAAGAAACTGTTCATGAATCGTTGAGTGTGTGTCGTCAGGCTCCTGTACCTCCTCTTGATGGCAGATGTGAAGAAGCAGTTCCTGAATCGTTGAGTGTGTGTCTTCAGGCTTCTGTACCTCCTCCCTGATGGCAGAGGGGAAGAAGCTGTTCCTGAATCGTTGAGTGTGTGTCTTCAGGCTCCTGTACCTCCTCCCTGATGGCACAGGGGAAGAAGCTGTTCCTGAATCGTTGAGTGTGTGTCTTCAGGCTCCTGTACCTCCTCCCTTATGGAAGAGTGGAAGAAGCTGTTCCTGAATCGCTGAGTGTGTGTCTTTAGGCTCCTGTACCCCCTCCCTGATGGCAGAGGGGAAGAAGCTGTTCCTGAATCGTTGAGTGTGTGTCTTCAGACTCCTGTACCTCCTCCCTGATGGCAGAGGGGAAGAAGCTGTTCCTGAAACGTTGAGTTTGTGTCTTCAGGCTCCTGTGCCTCCTCCCTAAAGGCAGAGGGGAAGGAGCTGTTCCTGAATTGCTGAGTGTGTGTCTTCAGGCTCCTGTACCTCCTCCCTGATGGCAGAGGGGAAGCAGCTGTTCCTGAATCACTCAGTGTGTGTCTTCACGCTCCTGTACCTCCTCCCTGATGGCAGAGGGGAAGCAGCAGTTCCTGAATCGTTGAGTGTGTGTCTTCAGGCTCATGTACTTCCTCCCTGATGGCAAAGGGGAGGAAGCTGTTCCTGAATCGTTGAGTGTGTGTCTTCAGGCTGCTGTACCTCCTCACTGATGGCAGAGGGGAAGAAACTTTTCCTGAATCGTTGAGTGTGTGTCTTCAGGCTCCTGTACCTCCTCCCTGATGGCAGAGGGGAAGAAGCAGTTCCAGAATCGTTGAGTGTGCGTCTTCAGGCTCCTGTACCTCCTCCCTGATGGCAGAGGGGAAGAAGCTGTTCCGGAATCATTGCGTGTGTGTCTTCAGGCTCCTGTACCTCCTCCCTGATGGCAGAGGGGAGGAAGCTGTTCCTGAATCACTCAGTGTGTGTCTTCAGGCTCCTGTACCTCCTCCCTGATGGCAGAGGGGAAGAAGCTGTTCCTGAATCGTGAGTGTGTGTCTTCAGGCTCCTGTACCTCCTCCCTGATGACAGAGGGGAAGAAGCTGTTCCTGAATCATTGAGGGTGTGTCTTCAGGCTCCTGTACCTCCTCCCTGATGGCAGAGGGGAAGAAGCTGTTCCTGAATCGTTGAGTGTGTGTCTTCAGGCTCCTGTACCTCCTCCCTGATGGCAGAGGAGAAGAAGCAGTTCCTGAAACATTGAGTGTGTGTCTTCAGGCTCCTGTACCTCCTCCCTGATGGCACAGGGGAAGAAGCTGTTCCTGAATCGTTGAGTGTGTGTCTTCAGGCTCCTGTACCTCCTCCCTGATGGCAGAGGGGAAGAAGCAGTTCCTGAATCATTGCGTGTGTGTCTTGAGGCTCCTGTACCTCCTCCCTGATGGCACAGGGGAAGGAGCTGTTCCTGAATCGCTGAGTGTCTGTCTTCAGGCTCCTGTACCTCCTCCCTGATGGCAGAGGGGAAGAAGCTGTTCCTGAATCACTCAGTGTGTGTCTTCAGGCTCCTGTACCTCCTCCCTGATGGCAGAGGGGAAGCAGCAGTTCCTGAATCGTTGAGTGTGTGTCTTCAGGCTGCTGTACCTCCTCACTGATGGCAGAGTGCAAGAAGCTGTTCCTGAATCGCTGAGTGTGTGTCTTTAGGCTCCTGTACCCCCTCCCTGATGGCAGAGGGGAAGAAGCTGTTCCTGAATCGTTGAGTGTGTGTCTTCAGACTCCTGTACCTCCTCCCTGATGGCAGAGGGGAAGAAGCTGTTCCTGAAACGTTGAGTGTGTGTCTTCAGGCTCCTGTGCCTCCTCCCTAAAGGCAGAGGGGAAGGAGCTGTTCCTGAATTGCTGAGTGTGTGTCTTCAGGCTCCTGTACCTCCTCCCTGATGGCAGAGGGGAAGAAGCTGTTCCTGAATCGTTGAGTGTGTGTCTTCAGGCTCCTGTACCTCCTCCCTGATGGAAGAGGGGAAGAAGCTGTTCCTGAATCGCTGAGTGTGTGTCTTTGGGCTCCTGTACCTCCTCCCTGATGGCAGAGGGGAAGCAGCAGTTCCTGAATCGTTGAGTGTGTGTCTTCAGGCTCCTGCACCTCCTCCCTGATGGCAGAGGGGAGGAAGCTGTTCCTGAATCGTTGAGTGTGTGTCTTCAGGCTGCTGTACCTCCTCACTGATGGCAGAGTGCAAGAGGCTGTTCCTGAATCGCTGAGTGTGTGTCTTTAGGCTCCTGTACCCCCTCCCTGATGGCAGAGGGGAAGAAGCTGTTCCTGAATCGTTGAGTGTGTGTCTTCAGACTCCTGTACCTCCTCCCTGATGGCAGAGGGGAAGAAGCTGTTCCTGAAACGTTGAGTGTGTGTCTTCAGGCTCCTGTGCCTCCTCCCTAAAGGCAGAGGGGAAGGAGCTGTTCCTGAATTGCTGAGTGTGTGTCTTCAGGCTCCTGTACCTCCTCCCTGATGGCAGAGGGGAAGCAGCTGTTCCTGAATCACTCAGTGTGTGTCTTCACGCTCCTGTACCTCCTCCCTGATGGCAGAGGGGAAGCAGCAGTTCCTGAATCTTTGAGTGTGTGTCTTCAGGCTCATGTACTTCCTCCCTGATGGCAGAGGGGAGGAAGCTGTTCCTGAATCGTTGAGTGTGTGTCTTCAGGCTGCTGTACCTCCTCACTGATGGCAGAGGGGAAGAAACTTTTCCTGAATCGTTGAGTGTGTGTCTTCAGGCTCCTGTACCTCCTCCCTGATGGCAGAGGGGAAGAAGCAGTTCCAGAATCGTTGAGTGTGCGTCTTCAGGCTCCTGTACCTCCTCCCTGATGGCAGAGGGGAAGAAGCTGTTCCGGAATCATTGCGTGTGTGTCTTCAGGCTCCTGTACCTCCTCCCTGATGGCAGAGGGGAAGAAGCTGTTCCGGAAGCATTGCGTGTGTGTCTTCAGGCTCCTGTACCTCCTCCCTGATGGCAGAGGGGAGGAAGCTGGTCCTGAATCACTCAGTGTGTGTCTTCAGGCTCCTGTACCTCCTCCCTGATGACAGAGGGGAAGAAGCTGTTCCTGAATCATTGAGGGTGTGTCTTCAGGCTCCTGTACCTCCTCCCTGATGGCAGAGGGGAAGAAGCTGTTCCTGAATCGTTGAGTGTGTGCCTTCAGGCTCCTGTAACTCCTCCCTGATGGCAGAAGAGAAGAAGCAGTTCCTGAATCATTGAGTGTGTGTCTTCAGGCTCCTGTACCTCCTCCCTGATGGCACAGGGGAAGAAGCTGTTCCTGAATCACTCAGTGTGTGTCTTCAGGCTCCTGTACCTCCTCCCTAATGGCAGAGGGGAAGGAGCTGTTCCTGAATCGCTGAGTGTGTGTCTTCAGGCTCCTGTACCTCCTCCCTGATGGCAGAGGGGAAGAAGCTGTTCCTGAATCACTCAGTGTGTGTCTTCAGGCTCCTGTACCTCCTCCCTGATGGCAGAGGGGAAGCAGCAGTTCCTGAATCGTTGAGTGTGTGTCTTCAGGCTCCTGTACCTCCTCCCTGATGGCAGAGGGGAAGAAGCTGTTCCGGAATCGTTGAGTGTGTGTCTTCAGGCTCCTGTACCTCCTCCCTGATGGCAGAGGGGAAGAAGCTGTTCCTGAATCGTTGAATGTGTGTCTTCAGGCTCCTGTACCTCCTCCCTGATGGAAGAGGGGAAGAAGCTGTTCCTGAATCGCTGAGTGTGTGTCTTTGGGCTCCTGTACCTCCTCCCTGATGGCAGAGGGGAAGCAGCAGTTCCTGAATCGTTGAGTGTGTGTGTTCAGCCTCCTGCACCTCCTCCCTGATGGCAGAGGCGAGGAAGCTGTTCCTGAATCGTTGAGTGTGTGTCTTCAGGCTGCTGTACCTCCTCACTGATGGCAGAGGGGAAGAAACTGTTCCTGAATCGTTGAGTGTGCGTCTTCAGGCTCCTGTACCTCCTCCCTGATGGCAGAGGGGAGGAAGCTGTTCCAGAATCATCGAGTGTGTGTCTTCAGGCTCCTGTACCTCCTCCCTGATGGCACAGGGGAAGAAGCTGTTCCTGAATCGTTGAGTGTCTGTCTTCAGGCTCCTGTACCTCCTCCCTGATGGCAGAGGAGAAGAAGCAGTTCCTGAATCACTCAGTGTGTGTCTTCAGGCTCCTGTACCTCCTCCCTGATGGCAGAGGGGAAGCAGCAGTTCCTGAATCGTTGAGTGTGTGTCTTCAGGCTCCTGTACCTCCTCCCTGATGGCAGAGGGGAAGAAGCTGTTCCGGAATCGTTGAGTGTGTGTCTTCAGGCTCCTGTACCTCCTCCCTGATGGCAGAGGGGAAGAAGCTGTTCCTGAATCGTTGAGTGTGTGTCTTCAGGCTCCTGTACCTCCTCCCTGATGGAAGGGGGGAAGAAGCTGTTCCTGAATCGCTGAGTGTGTGTCTTTGGGCTCCTGTACCTCCTCCCTGATGGCAGAGGGGAAGCAGCAGTTCCTGAATCGTTGAGTGTGTGTCTTCAGGCTCCTGCACCTCCTCCCTGATGGCAGAGGGGAGGAAGCTGTTCCTGAATCGTTGAGTGTGTGTCTTCAGGCTGCTGTACCTCCTCACTGATGGCAGAGTGCAAGAAGCTGTTCCTGAATCGCTGAGTGTGTGTCTTTAGGCTCCTGTACCCCCTCCCTGATGGCAGAGGGGAAGAAGCTGTTCCTGAATCGTTGAGTGTGTGTCTTCAGACTCCTGTACCTCCTCCCTGATGGCAGAGGGGAAGAAGCTGTTCCTGAAACGTTGAGTGTGTGTCTTCAGGCTCCTGTGCCTCCTCCCTAAAGGCAGAGGGGAAGGAGCTGTTCCTGAATTGCTGAGTGTGTGTCTTCAGGCTCCTGTACCTCCTCCCTGATGGCAGAGGGGAAGCAGCTGTTCCTGAATCACTCAGTGTGTGTCTTCACGCTCCTGTACCTCCTCCCTGATGGCAGAGGGGAAGCAGCAGTTCCTGAATCTTTGAATGTGTGTCTTCAGGCTCATGTACTTCCTCCCTGATGGCAGAGGGGAGGAAGCTGTTCCTGAATCGTTGAGTGTGTGTCTTCAGGCTGCTGTACCTCCTCACTGAAGGCAGAGGGGAAGAAACTTTTCCTGAATCGTTGAGTGTGTGTCTTCAGGCTCCTGTACCTCCTCCCTGATGGCAGAGGGGAAGAAGCAGTTCCAGAATCGTTGAGTGTGCGTCTTCAGGCTCCTGTACCTCCTCCCTGATGGCAGAGGGGAAGAAGCTGTTCCGGAATCATTGCGTGTGTGTCTTCAGGCTCCTGTACCTCCTCCCTGATGGCAGAGGGGAAGAAGCTGTTCCGGAATCATTGCGTGTGTGTCTTCAGGCTCCTGTACCTCCTCCCTGATGGCAGAGGGGAGGAAGCTGTTCCTGAATCACTCAGTGTGTGTCTTCAGGCTCCTGTACCTCCTCCCTGATGACAGAGGGGAAGAAGCTGTTCCTGAATCATTGAGGGTGTGTCTTCAGGCTCCTGTACCTCCTCCCTGATGGCAGAGGGGAAGAAGCTGTTCCTGAATCGTTGAGTGTGTGTCTTCAGGCTCCTGTACCTCCTCCCTGATGGCAGAGGAGAAGAAGCAGTTCCTGAATCATTGAGTGTGTGTCTTCAGGCTCCTGTACCTCCTCCCTGATGGCACAGGGGAAGAAGCTGTTCCTGAAACGTTGAGTGTGTGTCTTCAGGCTCCTGTACCTCCTCCCTAATGGCAGAGGGGAAGGAGCTGTTCCTGAATCACTGAGTGTGTGTCTTCAGGCTCCTGTACCTCCTCCCTGATGGCAGAGGGGAAGAAGCTGTTCCTGAATCACTCAGTGTGTGTCTTCAGGCTCCTGTACCTCCTCCCTGATGGCAGAGGGGAAGCAGCAGTTCCTGAATCGTTGAGTGTGTGTCTTCAGGCTCCTGTACCTCCTCCCTGATGGCAGAGGGGAAGAAGCTGTTCCGGAATCGTTGAGTGTGTGTCTTCAGGCTCCTGTACCTCCTCCCTGATGGCAGAGGGGAAGAAGCTGTTCCTGAATCGTTGAGTGTGTGTCTTCAGGCTCCTGTACCTCCTCCCTGATGGAAGAGGGGAAGAAGCTGTTCCTGAATCGCTGAGTGTGTGTCTTTGGGCTCCTGTACCTCCTCCCTGATGGCAGAGGGGAAGCAGCAGTTCCTGAATCGTTGAGTGTGTGTCTTCAGCCTCCTGCACCTCCTCCCTGATTGCAGAGGGGAGGAAGCTGTTCCTGAATCGTTGAGTGTGTGTCTTCAGGCTGCTGTACCTCCTCACTGATGGCAGAGGGGAAGAAACTGTTCCTGAATCGTTGAGTGTGCGTCTTCAGGCTCCTGTACCTCCTCCCTGATGGCAGAGGGGAGGAAGCTGTTCCAGAATCATCGAGTGTGTGTCTTCAGGCTCCTGTACCTCCTCCCTGATGGTAGAGGGGAAGAAACTGTTCCTGAATCGTTGAGTGTGTGTCTACAGGTTCCTGTACCTCCTCCCTGATGGCAGAGGGGAAGAAGCAGTTCCTGAATCATTGAGTGTGCGTCTTCAGGCTCCTGTACCTCCTCGCTGATGGCAGAGGGGAAGAAGCTGTTCCTGAATCGTTGAGTGTGTGTCTTCAGTCTCCTGTACCTCCTCCCTGATGGAAGAGGGGAAGAAGCTGTTCCTGAATCACTCAGTGTGTGTCTTCAGGCTCCTGTACCTCCTGCCTGATGGCAGAGGGGAAGCAGCAGTTCCTGAATCGTTGAGTGTGTGTCTTCAGGCTCCTGTACCTCCTCCCTGATGGCAGAGGGGAAGAAGCTGTAACTGAATCGTTGAGTGTGTGCCTTCAGGCTCCTGTACGTCCTCCCTAATGGCAGAGGAGAAGAAACTGTTCATGAATCGTTGAGTGTGTGTCGTCAGGCTCCTGTACCTCCTCCTTGATGGCAGATGTGAAGAAGCAGTTCCTGAATCGTTGAGTGTGTGTCTTCAGGCTTCTGTACCTCCTCCCTGATGGCAGAGGGGAAGAAGCTGTTCCTGAATCGTTGAGTGTGTGTCTTCAGGCTCCTGTACCTCCTCCCTGATGGCAGAGGTGAAGAAGCTGTTCCTGAATCGTTGAGTGTGTGTCTTCAGGCTCCTGTACCCCCTCCCTGATGGCAGAGGGGAAGAAGCTGTTCCTGAATCGTTGAGTGTGTGTCTTCAGACTCCTGTACCTCCTCCCTGATGGCAGAGGGGAAGGAGCTGTTCCTGAAACGTTGAGTTTGTGTCTTCAGGCTCCTGTGCCTCCTCCCTAAAGGCAGAGGGGAAGGAGCTGTTCCTGAATTGCTGAGTGTGTGTCTTCAGGCTCCTGTACCTCCTCCCTGATATCAGAGGGGAAGCAGCTGTTCCTGAATCACTCAGTGTGTGTCTTCACGCTCCTGTACCTCCTCCCTGATGGCAGAGGGGAAGCAGCAGTTCCTGAATCGTTGAGTGTGTGTCTTCAGGCTCATGTACTTCCTCCCTGATGGCAGAGGGGAGGAAGCTGTTCCTGAATCGTTGAGTGTGTGTCTTCAGGCTGCTGTACCTCCTCACTGATGGCAGAGGGGAAGAAACTTTTCCTGAATCGTTGAGTGTGTATCTTCAGGCTCCTGTACCTCCTCCCTGATGGCAGAGGGGAAGAAGCAGTTCCAGAATCGTTGAGTGTACGTCTTCAGGCTCCTGTACCTCCTCCCTGATGGCAGAGGGGAAGAAGCTGTTCCGGAATCATTGCGTGTGTGTCTTCAGGCTCTTGTACCTCCTCCCTGATGGCAGAGGGGAGGAAGCTGTTCCTGAATCACTCAGAGTGTGTCTTCAGGCTCCTGTACCTCCTCCCTGATGGCAGAGGGGAAGAAGCTGTTCCTGAATCGTGAGTGTGTGTCTTCAGGCTCCTGTACCTCCTCCCTGATGACAGAGGGGAAGAAGCTGTTCCTGAATCATTGAGGATGTGTCTTCAGGCTCCTGTACCTCCTCCCTGATGGCAGAGGGGAAGAAGCTGTTCCTGAATCGTTGAGTGTGTGTCTTCAGGCTCCTGTACCTCCTCCCTGATGGCAGAGGAGAAGAAGCAGTTCCTGAATCATTGAGTGTGTGTCTTCAGGCTCCTGTACCTCCTCCCTGATGGCACAGGGGAAGAAGCTGTTCCTGAATCGTTGAGTGTGTGTCTTCAGGCTCCTGTACCTCCTCCCTGATGGCAGAGGAGAAGAAGCAGTTCCTGAATCATTGCGTGTGTGTCTTCAGGCTCCTGTACCTCCTCCCTGATGGCACAGGGGAAGGAGCTGTTCCTGAATCGCTGAGTGTCTGTCTTCAGGCTCCTGTACCTCCTCCCTGATGGCAGAGGGGAAGAAGCTGTTCCTGAATCACTCAGTGTGTGTCTTCAGGCTCCTGTACCTCCTCCCTGATGGCAGAGGGGAAGCAGCAGTTCCTGAATCGTTGAGTGTGTGTCTTCAGGCTCCTGTACCTCCTCCCTGATGGCAGAGGGGAAGAAGCTGTTCCGGAATCGTTGAGTGTGTGACTTCAGGCTCCTGTACCTCCTCCCTGATGGCAGAGGGGAAGAAGCTGTTCCTGAATCGTTGAGTGTGTGTCTTCAGGCTCCTGTACCTCCTCCCTGATGGAAGAGTGGAAGAAGCTGTTCCTGAATCGCTGAGTGTGTGTCTTTGGGCTCCTGTACCTCCTCCCTGATGGCAGAGGGGAAGCAGCAGTTCCTGAATCGTTGAGTGTGTGTCTTCAGGCTCCTGCACCTCCTCCCTGATGGCAGAGGGGAGGAAGCTGTTCCTGAATCGTTGAGTGTGTGTCTTCAGGCTGCTGTACCTCCTCACTGATGGCAGAGTGCAAGAAGCTGTTCCTGAATCGCTGAGTGTGTGTCTTTAGGCTCCTGTACCCCCTCCCTGATGGCAGAGGGGAAGAAGCTGTTCCTGAATCGTTGAGTGTGTGTCTTCAGACTCCTGTACCTCCTCCCTGATGGCAGAGGGGAAGAAGCTGTTCCTGAAACGTTGAGTGTGTGTCTTCAGGCTCCTGTGCCTCCTCCCTAAAGGCAGAGGGGAAGGAGCTGTTCCTGAATTGCTGAGTGTGTGTCTTCAGGCTCCTGTACCTCCTCCCTGATGGCAGAGGGGAAGCAGCTGTTCCTGAATCACTCAGTGTGTGTCTTCACGCTCCTGTACCTCCTCCCTGATGGCAGAGGGGAAGCAGCAGTTCCTGAATCGTTGAGTGTGTGTCTTCAGGCTCATGTACTTCCTCCCTGATGGCAGAGGGGAGGAAGCTGTTCCTGAATCGTTGAGTGTGTGTCTTCAGGCTGCTGTACCTCCTCACTGATGGCAGAGGGGAAGAAACTTTTCCTGAATCATTGAGTGTGTGTCTTCAGGCTCCTGTACCTCCTCCCTGATGGCAGAGGGGAAGAAGCAGTTCCAGAATCGTTGAGTGTGCGTCTTCAGGCTCCTGTACCTCCTCCCTGATGGCAGAGGGGAAGAAGCTGTTCCGGAATCATTGCGTGTGTGTCTTCAGGCTCCTGTACCTCCTCCCTGATGGCAGAGGGGAGGAAGCTGTTCCTGAATCACTCACTGTGTGTCTTCAGGCTCCTGTACCTCCTCCCTGATGGCAGAGGGGAAGAAGCTGTTCCTGAATCGTGAGTGTGTGTCTTCAGGCTCCTGTACCTCCTCCCTGATGACAGAGGGGAAGAAGCTGTTCCTGAATCATTGAGGGTGTGTCTTCAGGCTCCTGTACCTCCTCCCTGATGGCAGAGGGGAAGAAGCTGTTCCTGAATCGTTGAGTGTGTGTCTTCAGGCTCCTGTACCTCCTCCCTGATGGCAGAGGAGAAGAAGCAGTTCCTGAATCATTGAGTGTGTGTCTTCTGGCTCCTGTACCTCCTCCCTGATGGCACAGGGGAAGAAGCTGTTCCTGAATCGTTGAGTGTGTGTCTTCAGGCTCCTGTACCTACTCCCTGATGGCAGAGGAGAAGAAGCAGTTCCTGAATCATTGAGTGTGTGTCTTCAGGCTCCTGTACCTCCTCCCTGATGGCACAGGGGAAGGAGCTGTTCCTGAATCGCTGAGTGTCTGTCTTCAGGCTCCTGTACCTCCTCCCTGATGGCAGAGGGGAAGAAGCTGTTCCTGAATCACTCAGTGTGTGTCTTCAGGCTCCTGTACCTCCTCCCTGATGGCAGAGGGGAAGCAGCAGTCCCTGAATCGTTGAGTGTGTGTCTTCAGGCTCCTGTACCTCCTCCCTGATGGCAGAGGGGAAGAAGCTGTTCCGGAATCGTTGAGTGTGTGTCTTCAGGCTCCTGTACCTCCTCCCTGATGGCAGAGGGGAAGAAGCTGTTCCTGAATCGTTGAGTGTGTGTCTTCAGGCTCCTGTACCTCCTCCCTGATGGAAGAGGGGAAGAAGCTGTTCCTGAATCGCTGAGTGTGTGTCTTTGGGCTCCTGTACCTCCTCCCTGATGGCAGAGGGGAAGCAGCAGTTCCTGAATCGTTGAGTGTGTGTCTTCAGGGTCCTGCACCTCCTCCCTGATGGCAGAGGGGAGGAAGCTGTTCCTGAATCGTTGAGTGTGTGTCTTCAGGCTGCTGTACCTCCTCACTGATGGCAGAGTGCAAGAAGCTGTTCCTGAATCGCTGAGTGTGTGTCGTTAGGCTCCTGTACCCCCTCCCTGATGGCAGAGGGGAAGAAGCTGTTCCTGAATCGTTGAGTGTGTGTCTTCAGACTCCTGTACCTCCTCCCTGATGGCAGAGGGGAAGAAGCTGTTCCTGAAACGTTGAGTGTGTGTCTTCAGGCTCCTGTGCCTCCTCCCTAAAGGCAGAGGGGAAGGAGCTGTTCCTGAATTGCTGAGTGTGTGTCTTCAGGCTCCTGTACCTCCTCCCTGATGGCAGAGGGGAAGCAGCTGTTCCTGAATCACTCAGTGTGTGTCTTCACGCTCCTGTACCTCCTCCCTGATGGCAGAGGGGAAGCAGCAGTTCCTGAATCATTGAGTGTGTGTCTTCAGGCTCATGTACTTCCTCCCTGATGGCAGAGGGGAGGAAGCTGTTCCTGAATCGTTGAGTGTGTGTCTTCAGGCTGCTGTACCTCCTCACTGATGGCAGAGGGGAAGAAACTTTTCCTGAATCGTTGAGTGTGTGTCTTCAGGCTCCTGTACCTCCTCCCTGATGGCAGAGGGGAAGCAGCAGTTCCTGAATCGTTGAGTGTGTGTCTTCAGGCTCCTGTAACTCCTCCCTGATGGCGGAGTGGAGGAAGCTGTTCCTGAATCGTTGAGTGAGTGTCTTCCGGCTGCTGTACATCCTCACTGAAGGCAGATGGGAAGAAGCAGTTCCTGAATCGTTGAGTGTGTGTCTTCAGGCTCCTGTACCTCCTCCCTGATGACAGAGGGGAAGAAACTGTCCCTGAATCGTTGAGTGTGTGTCTTCAGGCTCCTGTACCTCCTCCCTGATGGCAGAGGGGAAGCAGCAGTTCCTGAATCGTTGAGTGTGTGTCTTCAGGTTCCTATACCTCCTCCCTGATGGCAGAGGGGAAGAAGCTGATCCTGACTCACTGAGTGTGTGTCTTCAGGCTCCTGTACCTCCTCCCTAATGGCAGATGGGAAGGAGCTGTTCCTGAATCGCTGAGTGTGTGTCTTCAGGCTTCTGTACCTCATCCCTGATGGCAGAGGGGAAGAAGATGTACCTGAATCGTTGAGTGTGTGACTTCAGACTCCTGTACCTCCTCCCGAATGGCAGAGGGGAAGGAGCTGTTCCTCAATCGCTGAGTGTGTTTCTTCAGGATCCTGTAGCTCCTCCCTGATGGGAGAGGGGAAGAAGCTGTTCCTGAATCACTCAGTGTGTGTCTTCAGGCTCCTGTACCTCCTCCCTGATGGCAGAGGGGAAGCAGCAGTTCCTGAATCGTTGAGTGTGTGTCTTCAGGCTCCTGTACCTCCTCCCTGATGGCAGAGGGGAGGAAGCTGTTCCTGAATCCTTGAGTGTGTGTCTTCAGGCTCCTGTACCTCCTCCCTAATGGCAGAGGGGAAGAAGCTGTTCCTGAATTGTTGAGTGTGTGTCTTCAGGCTCCTGTACCTCCTCCCTGATGGAAGAGGGGAAGAAGCTGTTCCTGAATCGCTGGATTTGTGTCTTTAGGCTCCAGTACCTCCTCCCTGATGGCAGACGGGAAGAACCTGTTCCTGAATCGTTGAGTGTGTTTCAGGCTCCTGTACCTCCTCCCTAATGGCAGAGGGGAAGGAGCTGTTCCTGAATTGCTGAGTGTGTGTCTTCAGGCTCCTGTACCTCCTCTCTGATGGCAGAGGGGAAGAAGCTCTTCCTGAATCACTCAGTGTGTGTCTTCAGGCTGCTGTACCTCCTCCCTGATGGCAGAGGGGAAGCAGCAGTTCCTGAATCGTTGAGTGTGTGTCTTCAGGCTCCTGTACCTCCTCCCAGATGGCAGAGGGGAGGAAGCTGTTCCTGAAGCGTTGAGTGTGTGTCTTCAGGCTGCTGTACCTCCTCACTGAAGGCAGATGGGAAGAAACTGTTCTTGAATCGTTGAGTGTGCGTCTTCAGGCTCCTGTACCTCCTCCCTGATGGCAGAGGGGAGGAAGCTGTTCCTGAATCATTGAGTGTGTGTCTTCAGGCTCCTGTACCTCCTCCCTGATGGCAGATGGGAAGAAGCAGTTCCTGAATCGTTGAGTGTGTGTCTTCAGGCTCCTGTACCTCCTCCCTGATGGCAGAGGGGAAGAAGCAGTTCCTGAATCGTTGAGTGTGTGTCCTCAGGCTCCTGTACCTCCTCCCTGATGGAAGAGGGGAGGAAGCTGTTCCTGAATCGCTGAGTGTGTGTCTTTAGGCTCCTGTACCTCCTCCCTGATGGCAGAGGGGAATAAACTGTCCCTGAATCGTTGAGTGTGTATCTTCAGGCTCCTGTACCTCCTCCCTGATGGCAGAGGGGAAGAAACTGTTCCTGAATCACTCAGTGTGTGTCTTCAGGCTCCTGTACCTCCTCCCTGATGGCAGAGGGGAAGAAGCTGTTCCTGAATCACTCAGTGTGTGTCTTCAGGCTCCTGTACCTCCTCCCTGATGGCAGAGGGGAAGCAGCAGTTCCTGAATCGTTGAGTGTGGGTCTTCAGGCTCCTGTACCTCCTCCCAGATGGCAGAGGAGAGGAAGCTGTTCCTGGATCGTTGAGTGTGTGTCTTCAGGCTGCTGTACCACCTCACTGAAGGCAGATGGGAAGAAACTGTTCCTGAATCGTTGAGTGTGCGTCTTCAGGCTCCTGTACCTCCTCCCTGATGGCAGAGGGGAGGAAGCTGTTCCTGAATCATTGAGTGTTTCTACAGGCTCCCGTACCACCTCCCTGATGGCAGAGGGGAAGAAGCTGTTCCTGCATCGTTGATTGTGTGTCTTCAGGCTCCTGTACCTCCACCCTGATAGCAGAGGGGAAGAAACTGTTCCTGAATCGCTGAGTGTGTGTGTTTAGGCTCCTGTAACTGCTCCCTAATAGCAGAGGGGAAGAAACTGTTCCTGAATCATTGAGTGAGTGTCTTCAGGCTCCTGTACATCCTCCCTGATGGCAGAGGGGAAGAAACTCTTCCTGAATCGTTGAGTGTGTGTCTTCAGGCTCCGGTACCTCCACCCTGATAGCAGAGGGGAAGAAGCTGTTCCTGAATCGTTGAGTGCGTGTCTTCAGGCTCCTGTACCTCCTGCCTGATGGCAGATGGGAAGAAGCAGTTCCTGAATCGTTGAGTGTGTGTCTTCAGGCTCCTGTACCTCCTCCCTGATGGCAGAGGGGAAGAAGCAGTTCCTGAATCGTTGAGTGTGTGTCCTCAGGCTCCTGTACCTCCTCCCTGATGGAAGAGGGGAGGAAGCTGTTCCTGAATCGCTGAGTGTGTGTCTTTAGGCTCCTGTACCTCCTCCCTGATGGCAGAGGGGAAGAAACTGTCCCTGAATCGTTGAGTGTGTGTCTTCAGGCTCCTGTACCTCCTCCCTGATGGCAGAGGGGAAGCAGCAGTTCATGAATCGTTGAGTGTGTGTCTTCAGGCTCCTATACCTCCTCCCTGATGGCAGAGGGGAAGAAGCTGAACCTGACTCGCTGAGTGTGTGTCTTCAGGCTTCTGTACGTCATCCCTGATGGCAGAGGGGAAGAAGATGTACCTGAATCGTTGAGTGTGTGCCTTCAGGCTCCTGTACCTCCTCCCTAATGGCAGAGGGGAAGGAGCTGTTCCTGAATCGCTGAGTGTGTGTCTTCAGGCTCCTGTACCTCCTCCCTGATGGCAGAGGGGAAGAAGCTGTTCCTGAATCACTCAGTGTGTGTCTTCAGACTCCTGTACCTCCTCCCTGATGGCAGAGGGGAGGAAGCTGTTCCTGAATCGTTGAGTGTGTGTCTTCAGGCTGCTGTACCTCCTCACTGAAGGCAGATGGCAAGAAACTGTTCCTGAATCGTTGAGTGTGCGTCTTCAGGATCCTGTACCTCCTCCCTAATGGCAGAGGGGAAGAAGCTGTTCCTGAATTGTTGAGTGTGTGTCTTCAGGCTCCTGTACCTCCTCCCTGATGGAAGAGGGGAAGAAGCTGTTCCTGAATCGCTGGATTTGTGTCTTTAGGCTCCAGTACCTCCTCCCTGATGGCAGACGGGAAGAACCTGTTCCTGAATCGTTGAGTGTGTTTCAGGCTCCTGTACCTCCTCCCTAATGGCAGAGGGGAAGGAGCTGTTCCTGAATTGCTGAGTGTGTGTCTTCAGGCTCCTGTACCTCCTCTCTGATGGCAGAGGGGAAGAAGCTCTTCCTGAATCACTCAGTGTGTGTCTTCAGGCTGCTGTACCTCCTCCCTGATGGCAGAGGGGAAGCAGCAGTTCCTGAATCGTTGAGTGTGTGTCTTCAGGCTCCTGTACCTCCTCCCAGATGGCAGAGGGGAGGAAGCTGTTCCTGAAGCGTTGAGTGTGTGTCTTCAGGCTGCTGTACCTCCTCACTGAAGGCAGATGGGAAGAAACTGTTCTTGAATCGTTGAGTGTGCGTCTTCAGGCTCCTGTACCTCCTCCCTGATGGCAGAGGGGAGGAAGCTGTTCCTGAATCATTGAGTGTGTGTCTTCAGGCTCCTGTACCTCCTCCCTGATGGCAGATGGGAAGAAGCAGTTCCTGAATCGTTGAGTGTGTGTCTTCAGGCTCCTGTACCTCCTCCCTGATGGCAGAGGGGAAGAAGCAGTTCCTGAATCGTTGAGTGTGTGTCCTCAGGCTCCTGTACCTCCTCCCTGATGGAAGAGGGGAGGAAGCTGTTCCTGAATCGCTGAGTGTGTGTCTTTAGGCTCCTGTACCTCCTCCCTGATGGCAGAGGGGAATAAACTGTCCCTGAATCGTTGAGTGTGTATCTTCAGGCTCCTGTACCTCCTCCCTGATGGCAGAGGGGAAGAAACTGTTCCTGAATCACTCAGTGTGTGTCTTCAGGCTCCTGTACCTCCTCCCTGATGGCAGAGGGGAAGAAGCTGTTCCTGAATCACTCAGTGTGTGTCTTCAGGCTCCTGTACCTCCTCCCTGATGGCAGAGGGGAAGCAGCAGTTCCTGAATCGTTGAGTGTGGGTCTTCAGGCTCCTGTACCTCCTCCCAGATGGCAGAGGAGAGGAAGCTGTTCCTGGATCGTTGAGTGTGTGTCTTCAGGCTGCTGTACCACCTCACTGAAGGCAGATGGGAAGAAACTGTTCCTGAATCGTTGAGTGTGCGTCTTCAGGCTCCTGTACCTCCTCCCTGATGGCAGAGGGGAGGAAGCTGTTCCTGAATCATTGAGTGTTTCTACAGGCTCCCGTACCACCTCCCTGATGGCAGAGGGGAAGAAGCTGTTCCTGCATCGTTGATTGTGTGTCTTCAGGCTCCTGTACCTCCACCCTGATAGCAGAGGGGAAGAAACTGTTCCTGAATCGCTGAGTGTGTGTGTTTAGGCTCCTGTAACTGCTCCCTAATAGCAGAGGGGAAGAAACTGTTCCTGAATCATTGAGTGAGTGTCTTCAGGCTCCTGTACATCCTCCCTGATGGCAGAGGGGAAGAAACTCTTCCTGAATCGTTGAGTGTGTGTCTTCAGGCTCCGGTACCTCCACCCTGATAGCAGAGGGGAAGAAGCTGTTCCTGAATCGTTGAGTGCGTGTCTTCAGGCTCCTGTACCTCCTCCCTGATGGCAGATGGGAAGAAGCAGTTCCTGAATCGTTGAGTGTGTGTCTTCAGGCTCCTGTACCTCCTCCCTGATGGCAGAGGGGAAGAAGCAGTTCCTGAATCGTTGAGTGTGTGTCCTCAGGCTCCTGTACCTCCTCCCTGATGGAAGAGGGGAGGAAGCTGTTCCTGAATCGCTGAGTGTGTGTCTTTAGGCTCCTGTACCTCCTCCCTGATGGCAGAGGGGAAGAAACTGTCCCTGAATCGTTGAGTGTGTGTCTTCAGGCTCCTGTACCTCCTCTCTGATGGCAGAGGGGAAGCAGCAGTTCATGAATCGTTGAGTGTGTGTCTTCAGGCTCCTATACCTCCTCCCTGATGGCAGAGGGGAAGAAGCTGAACCTGACTCGCTGAGTGTGTGTCTTCAGGCTTCTGTACGTCATCCCTGATGGCAGAGGGGAAGAAGATGTACCTGAATCGTTGAGTGTGTGCCTTCAGGCTCCTGTACCTCCTCCCTAATGGCAGAGGGGAAGGAGCTGTTCCTGAATCGCTGAGTGTGTGTCTTCAGGCTCCTGTACCTCCTCCCTGATGGCAGAGGGGAAGAAGCTGTTCCTGAATCACTCAGTGTGTGTCTTCAGACTCCTGTACCTCCTCCCTGATGGCAGAGGGGAGGAAGCTGTTCCTGAATCGTTGAGTGTGTGTCTTCAGGCTGCTGTACCTCCTCACTGAAGGCAGATGGCAAGAAACTGTTCCTGAATCGTTGAGTGTGCGTCTTCAGGATCCTGTACCTCCTCCCTGATGGCAGAGGGGAGGAAGCTGTTCCTGAATCATTGAGTGTGTGTCTTCAGGCTCCTGTACCTCCTCCCTGATGGCAGAGGGGACGAAGCTGTTCCTGAATCGTTGAGTGTGTGTCTTCAGTCTCCGGTACCTCCACCCTGATAGCAGAGGGGAAGAAGCTGTTCCTGAATCGTTGAGTGTGTGTCTTCAGTCTCCTGTACCTCCTCCCTGATGGCAGAGGGGAAGAAGCTCTTCCTGAATCACTCAGTGTGTGTCTTCAGGCTGCTGTACCTCCTCCCTGATGGCAGAGGGGAAGCAGCAGTTCCTGAATCGTTGAGTGTGTGTCTTCAGGCTCCTGTACCTCCTCCCTGATGGCAGAGGGGAGGAAGCTGTTCCTGAATCGTTGAGTGTGTGTCTTCAGGCTCCTGTACCTCCTCCCTAATGGCAGAGGGGAAGAAGCTGTTCCTGAATTGTTGAGTGTGTGTCTTCAGGCTCCTGTACCTCCTCCCTGATGGAAGAGGGGAAGAAGCTGTTCCTGAATCGCTGGATTTGTGTCTTTAGGCTCCAGTACCTCCTCCCTGATGGCAGACGGGAAGAACCTGTTCCTGAATCGTTGAGTGTGTTTCAGGCTCCTGTACCTCCTCCCTAATGGCAGAGGGGAAGTAGCTGTTCCTGAATTGCTGAGTGTGTGTCTTCAGGCTCCTGTACCTCCTCCCTGATGGCAGAGGGGAAGAAGCTCTTCCTGAATCACTCAGTGTGTGTCTTCAGGCTGCTGTACCTCCTCCCTGATGGCAGAGGGGAAGCAGCAGTTCCTGAATCGTTGAGTGTGTGTCTTCAGGCTCCTGTACCTCCTCCCAGATGGCAGAGGGGAGGAAGCTGTTCCTGAATCGTTGAGTGTGTGTCTTCAGGCTGCTGTACCTCCTCACTGAAGGCAGATGGGAAGAAACTGTTCTTGAATCGTTGAGTGTGCGTCTTCAGGCTCCTGTACCTCCACCCTGATGGCAGAGGGGAGGAAGCTGTTCCTGAATCATTGAGTGTGTGTCTTCAGGCTCCTGTACCTCCTCCCTGATGGCAGATGGGAAGAAGCAGTTCCTGAATCGTTGAGTGTGTGTCTTCAGGCTCCTGTACCTCCTCCCTGATGGCAGAGGGGAAGAAGCAGTTCCTGAATCGTTGAGTGTGTGTCCTCAGGCTCCTGTACCTCCTCCCTGATGGAAGAGGGGAGGAAGCTGTTCCTGAATCGCTGAGTGTGTGTCTTTAGGCTCCTGTTCCTCCTCCCTGATGGCAGAGGGGAAGAAACTGTCCCTGAATCGTTGAGTGTGTATCTTCAGGCTCCTGTACCTCCTCCCTGATGGCAGAGGGGAAGAAACTGTTCCTGAATCACTCAGTGTGTGTCTTCAGGCTCCTGTACCTCCTCCCTGATGGCAGAGGGGAAGAAGCTGTTCCTGAATCACTCAGTGTGTGTCTTCAGGCTCCTGTACCTCCTCCCTGATGGCAGAGGGGAAGCAGCAGTTCCTGAATCGTTGAGTGTGGGTCTTCAGGCTCCTGTACCTCCTCCCAGATGGCAGAGGAGAGGAAGCTGTTCCTGGATCGTTGAGTGTGTGTCTTCAGGCTGCTGTACCACCTCACTGAAGGCAGATGGGAAGAAACTGTTCCTGAATCGTTGAGTGTGCGTCTTCAGGCTCCTGTACCTCCTCCCTGATGGCAGAGGGGAGGAAGCTGTTCCTGAATCATTGAGTGTTTCTACAGGCTCCCGTACCACCTCCCTGATGGCAGAGGGGAAGAAGCTGTTCCTGCATCGTTGATTGTGTGTCTTCAGGCTCCTGTACCTCCACCCTGATAGCAGAGGGGAAGAAACTGTTCCTGAATCGCTGAGTGTGTGTGTTTAGGCTCCTGTAACTGCTCCCTAATAGCAGAGGGGAATAAACTGTTCCTGAATCATTGAGTGTGTGTCTTCAGGCTCCTGTACCTCCTCCCTGATGGCAGAGGGGACGAAACTCTTCCTGAATCGTTGAGTGTGTGTCTTCAGGCTCCGGTACCTCCACCCTGATAGCAGAGGGGAAGAAGCTGTTCCTGAATCGTTGAGTGCGTGTCTTCAGGCTCCTGTACCTCCTCCCTGATGGCAGATGGGAAGAAGCAGTTCCTGAATCGTTGAGTGTGTGTCTTCAGGCTCCTGTACCTCCTCCTTGATGGCAGAGGGGAAGAAGCAGTTCCTGAATCGTTGAGTGTGTGTCCTCAGGCTCCTGTACCTCCTCCCTGATGGAAGAGGGGAGGAAGCTGTTCCTGAATCGCTGAGTGTGTGTCTTTAGGCTCCTGTACCTCCTCCCTGATGGCAGAGGGGAAGAAACTGTCCCTGAATCGTTGAGTGTGTGTCTTCAGGCTCCTGTACCTCCTCCCTGATGGCAGAGGGGAAGCAGCAGTTCATGAATCGTTGAGTGTGTGTCTTCAGGCTCCTATACCTCCTCCCTGATGGCAGAGGGGAAGAAGCTGAACCTGACTCGCTGAGTGTGTGTCTTCAGGCTTCTGTACGTCATCCCTGATGGCAGAGGGGAAGAAGATGTACCTGAATCGTTGAGTGTGTGCCTTCAGGCTCCTGTACCTCCTCCCTAATGGCAGAGGGGAAGGAGCTGTTCCTGAATCGCTGAGTGTGTGTCTTCAGGCTCCTGTACCTCCTCCCTGATGGCAGAGGGGAAGAAGCTGTTCCTGAATCACTCAGTGTGTTTCTTCAGGCTCCTGTACCTCCTCCCTGATGGCAGAGGGGAGGAAGCTGTTCCTGAATCGTTGAGTGTGTGTCTTCAGGCTGCTGTACCTCCTCACTGAAGGCAGATGGCAAGAAACTGTTCCTGAATCGTTGAGTGTGCGTCTTCAGGATCCTGTACCTCCTCCCTGATGGCAGAGGGGAGGAAGCTGTTCCTGAATCGTTGAGTGTGTGTCTTCAGGCTCCTGTACCTCCACCCTGATAGCAGAGGGGAAGAAGCTGTTCCTGAATCGTTGAGTGTGTGTCTTCAGTCTCCTGTACCTCCTCCCTGATGGCAGAGGGGAAGAAGCTCTTCCTGAATCACTCAGTGTGTGTCTTCAGGCTGCTGTACCTCCTCCCTGATGGCAGAGGGGAAGCAGCAGTACCTGAATCGTTGAGTGTGTGTCTTCAGGCTCCTGTACCTCCTCCCAGATGGCAGAGGGGAGGAAGCTGTTCCTGAATCGTTGAGTGTGTGTCTTCAGGCTGCTGTACCTCCTCACTGAAGGCAGATGGCAAGAAACTGTTCCTGAATCGTTGAGTGTGCGTCTTCAGGCTCCTGTACCTCCTCCCTGATGGCAGAGGGGAAGAAGCAGTTCCTGAATCGTTGAGTGTGTGTCCTCAGGCTCCTGTACCTCCTCCCTGATGGAAGAGGGGAGGAAGCTGTTCCTGAATCGCTGAGTGTGTGTCTTTAGGCTCCTTTACCTCCTCCCTGATGGCAGAGGGGAAGAAACTGTCCCTGAATCGTTGAGTGTGTGTCTTCAGGCTCCTGTACCTCCTCCCTGATGGCAGAGGGGAAGCAGCAGTTCATGAATCGTTGAGTGTGTGTCTTCAGGCTCCTATACCTCCTCCCTGATGGCAGAGGGGAAGAAGCTGATCCTGACTCGCTGAGTGTGTGTCTTCAGGCTTCTGTACGTCATCCCTGATGGCAGAGGGGAAGAAGATGTACCTGAATCGTTGAGTGTGTGCCTTCAGGCTCCTGTACCTCCTCCCTAATGGCAGAGGGGAAGGAGCTGTTCCTGAATCGCTGAGTGTGTGTCTTCAGGCTCCTGTACCTCCTCCCTGATGGCAGAGGAGAAGAAGCTGTTCCTGAATCACTCAGTGTGTGTCTTCAGGCTCCTGTACCTCCTCCCTGATGGCAGAGGGGAGGAAGCTGTTCCTGAATCGTTGAGTGTGTGTCTTCAGGCTGCTGTACCTCCTCACTGAAGGCAGATGGCAAGAAACTGTTCCTGAATCGTTGAGTGTGCGTCTTCAGGATCCTGTACCTCCTCCCTGATGGCAGAGGGGAGGAAGCTGTTCCTGAATCATTGAGTGTGTGTCTTCAGGCTCCTGTACCTCCTCCCTGATGGCAGAGGGGACGAAGCTGTTCCTGAATCGTTGAGTGTGTGTCTTCAGTCTCCGGTACCTCCACCCTGATAGCAGAGGGGAAGAAGCTGTTCCTGAATCGTTGAGTGTGTGTCTTCAGTCTCCTAAACCTCCTCCCTGATGGCAGAGGGGAAGAAGCTCTTCCTGAATCACTCAGTGTGTGTCTTCAGGCTGCTGTACCTCCTCCCTGATGGCAGAGGGGAAGCAGCAGTACCTGAATCGTTGAGTGTGTGTCTTCAGGCTCCTGTACATCCTCCCAGATGGCAGAGGGGAGGAAGCTGTTCCTGAATCGTTGAGTGTGTGTCTTCAGGCTGCTGTACCTCCTCACTGAAGGCAGATGGGAAGAAACTGTTCTTGAATCGTTGAGTGTGCGTCTTCAGGCTCCTGTACCTAGTCCCTGATGGCAGAGGGGAGGAAGCTGTTCCTGAATCATTGAGTGTGTGTCTACAGGCTCCTGTAACTGCTCCCTGATAGCAGAGGGGAAGAAACTGTTCCAGAATCGTTGAGTGTGTGTCTTCAGGCTCCTGTACATCCTCCCTGATGGCAGAGGGGAAGAAGCTGTTCCTGAATCGTTGAGTGTGTGTCTTCAGGCTCCTGTACCTCCTCCCTGATGGCAGATGGGAAGAAGCAGTTCCTGAATCGTTGAGTGTGTGTCTTCAGGCTCCTGTACCTCCTCCCTGATGGCAGAGGGGAAGAAGCAGTTCCTGAATCGTTGAGTGTGTGTCCTCAGGCTCCTGTACCTCCTCCCTGATGGAAGAGGGGAGGAAGCTGTTCCTGAATCGCTGAGTGTGTGTCTTTAGGCTCCTGTACCTCCTCCCTGATGGCAGAGGGGAAGAAACTGTCCCTGAATCGTTGAGTGTGTGTCTTCAGGATCCTGTACCTCCTCCCTGATGGCAGAGGGGAAGAAACTGTTCCTGAATCGTTGAGTGTGTGTCTTCAGGCTCCTGTACCTCCTCCCTGATGGCAGAGGGGAAGCAGCAGTTCCTGAATCGTTGAGTGCGTGTCTTCAGACTCCTGTACCTCCTCCCTGATGGCAGATGGGAAGAAGCAGTTCCTGAATCGTTGAGTGTGTGTCTTCAGGCTCCTGTACCTCCTCCCTGATGGCAGAGGGGAAGAAGCAGTTCCTGAATCGTTGAGTGTGTGTCCTCAGGCTCCTGTACCTCCTCCCTGATGGAAGAGGGGAGGAAGCTGTTCCTGAATCGCTGAGTGTGTGTCTTTAGGCTCCTGTACCTCCTCCCTGATGGCAGAGGGGAAGAAACTGTCCCTGAATCGTTGAGTGTGTGTCTTCAGGCTCCTGTACCTCCTCCCTGATGGCAGAGGGGAAGAAGCAGTTCCTGAATCATTGGGTGTGTGTCTTCAGGCTCCTATACCTCCTCCCTGATGGCAGAGGGGAAGAAGCTCTTCCTGAATCACTCAGTGTGTGTCTTCAGGCTGCTGTACCTCCTCCCTGATGGCAGAGGGGAAGAAGCTGATCCTGACTCGCTGAGTGTGTGTCTTTAGGCTCCTGTACCTCCTCCCTGATGGCAGAGGGGAGAAAGCTGTTCCTGAATCGCTGAGTGTGTGTCTTTAGGCTCCTGTACCTCCTCCCTGATGGCAGAGGGGAAGAAACTGTCCCTGAATCGTTGAGTGTGTGTCTTCAGGCTCCTGTACCTCCTCCCTGATGGCAGAGGGGAAGAAGCTGATCCTGACTCGCTGAGTGTGTGTCTTCAGGCTACTGTACGTCATCCCTGATGGCAGAGGGGAAGAAGATGTACCTGAATCGTTGAGTGTGTGCCTTCAGGCTCCTGTACCTCCTCCCTAATGGCAGAGGGGAAGGAGCTGTTCCTGAATCGCTGAGTGTGTGTCTTCAGGCTCCTGTACCTCCTCCCTGATGGCAGAGGGGAAGAAGCTGTTCCTGAATCACTCAGTGTGTGTCTTCAGGCTCCTGTAAGTCCTCCCTGATGGCAGAGGGGAGGAAGCTGTCCCTGAATCATTGAGTGTGTGTCTTCAGGCTCCTGTACCTCCTCCCTGATGGCAGAGGGGACGAAGCTGTTCCTGAATCGTTGAGTGTGTGTCTTCAGTCTCCGGTACCTCCACCCTGATAGCAGAGGGGAAGAAGCTGTTCCTGAATCGTTGAGTGTGTGTCTTCAGTCTCCTGTACCTCCTCCCTGATGGCAGAGGGGAAGAAGCTCTTCCTGAATCACTCAGTGTGTGTCTTCAGGCTGCTGTACCTCCTCCCTGATGGCAGAGGGGAAGAAGCTGAACCTGACTCGCTGAGTGTGTGTCTTCAGGCTTCTGTACGTCATCCCTGATGGCAGAGGGGAAGAAGATGTACCTGAATCGTTGAGTGTGTGCCTTCAGGCTCCTGTACCTCCTCCCTAATGGCAGAGGGGAAGGAGCTGTTCCTGAATCGCTGAGTGTGTGTCTTCAGGCTCCTGTACCTCCTCCCTGACGGCAGAGGGGAAGAAGCTCTTCCTGAATCACTCAGTGTGTGTCTTCAGGCTGCTGTACCTCCTCCCTGATGGCAGAGGGGAAGCAGCAGTACCTGAATCGTTGAGTGTGTGTCTTCAGGCTCCTGTACCTCCTCCCAGATGGCAGAGGGGAGGAAGCTGTTCCTGAATCGTTGAGTGTGTGTCTTCAGGCTGCTGTACCTCCTCACTGAAGGCAGATGGGAAGAAACTGTTCTTGAATCGTTGAGTGTGCGTCTTCAGGCTCCTGTACCTAGTCCCTGATGGCAGAGGGGAGGAAGCTGTTCCTGAATCATTGAGTGTGTGTCTACAGGCTCCTGTAACTGCTCCCTGATAGCAGAGGGGAAGAAACTGTTCCTGAATCGTTGAGTGTGTGTCTTCAGGCTCCTGTACATCCTCCCTGATGGCAGAGGGGAAGAAGCTGTTCCTGAATCGTTGAGTGTGTGTCTTCAGGCTCCTGTACCTCCTCCCTGATGGCAGATGGGAAGAATCAGTTCCTGAATCGTTGAGTGTGTGTCTTCAGGCTCCTGTACCTCCTCCCTGATGGCAGAGGGGAAGAAGCAGTTCCTGAATCGTTGAGTGTGTGTCCTCAGGCTCCTGTACCTCCTCCCTGATGGCAGAGCAGAGGAAGCTGTTCCTGAATCGTTGAGTGTGTGTCTTCAGGCTGCTGTACGTCCTCACTGAAGGCAGATGGGAAGAAACTGTTCCTGAATCGTTGAGTGTGCGTCTTCAGGCTCCTGTACCTCCTCCCTGATGGCAGAGGGGAGGAAGCTGTTCCTGAATCATTGAGTGTTTCTACAGGCTCCCGTACCTCCTCCCTGATGGCAGAGGGGAAGAAGCTGTTCCTGCATCGTTGATTGTGTGTCTTCAGGCTCCTGTACCTCCACCCTGATAGCAGAGGGGAAGAAACTGTTCCTGAATCGCTGAGTGTGTGTGTTTAGGCTCCTGTAACTGCTCCCTAATAGCAGAGGGGAAGAAACTGTTCCTGAATCATTGAGTGTGTGTCTTCAGGCTCCTGTACCTCCTCCCTGATGGCAGAGGGGACGAAACTCTTCCTGAATCGTTGAGTGTGTGTCTTCAGGCTCCGGTACCTCCACCCTGATAGCAGAGGGGAAGAAGCTGTTCCTGAATCGTTGAGTGCGTGTCTTCAGGCTCCTGTACCTCCTCCCTGATGGCAGATGGGAAGAAGCAGTTCCTGAATCGTTGAGTGTGTGTCTTCAGGCTCCTGTACCTCCTCCCTGATGGCAGAGGGGAAGAAGCAGTTCCTGAATCATTGAGTGTGTGTCCTCAGGCTCCTGTACCTCCTCCCTGATGGAAGAGGGGAGGAAGCTGTTCCTGAATCGCTGAGTGTGTGTCTTTAGGCTCCTGTACCTCCTCCCTGATGGCAGAGGGGAAGAAACTGTCCCTGAATCGTTGAGTGTGTGTCTTCAGGCTCCTGTACCTCCTCCCTGATGGCAGAGGGGAAGCAGCAGTTCATGAATCGTTGAGTGTGTGTCTTCAGGCTCCTATACCTCCTCCCTGATGGCAGAGGGGAAGAAGCTGATCCTGACTCGCTGAGTGTGTGTCTTCAGGCTTCTGTACGTCATCCCTGATGGCAGAGGGGAAGAAGATGTACCTGAATCGTTGAGTGTGTGCCTTCAGGCTCCTGTACCTCCTCCCTAATGGCAGAGGGGAAGGAGCTGTTCCTGAATCGCTGAGTGTGTGTCTTCAGGCTCCTGTACCTCCTCCCTGATGGCAGAGGGGAGGAAGCTGTTCCTGAATCGTTGAGTGTGTGTCTTCAGGCTGCTGTACCTCCTCACTGAAGGCAGATGGCAAGAAACTGTTCCTGAATCGTTGAGTGTGCGTCTTCAGGATCCTGTACCTCCTCCCTGATGGCAGAGGGGAGGAAGCTGTTCCTGAATCATTGAGTGTGTGTCTTCAGGCTCCTGTACCTCCTCCCTGATGGCAGAGGGGACGAAGCTGTTCCTGAATCGTTGAGTGTGTGTCTTCAGTCTCCGGTACCTCCACCCTGATAGCAGAGGGGAAGAAGCTGTTCCTGAATCGTTGAGTGTGTGTCTTCAGTCTCCTGTACCTCCTCCCTGATGGCAGAGGGGAAGAAGCTCTTCCTGAATCACTCAGTGTGTGTCTTCAGGCTGCTGTACCTCCTCCCTGATGGCAGAGGGGAAGCAGCAGTACCTGAATCGTTGAGTGTGTGTCTTCAGGCTCCTGTACCTCCTCCCAGATGGCAGAGGGGAGGAAGCTGTTCCTGAATCGTTGAGTGTGTGTCTTCAGGCTGCTGTACCTCCTCACTGAAGGCAGATGGGAAGAAACTGTTCTTGAATCGTTGAGTGTGCGTCTTCAGGCTCCTGTACCTAGTCACTGATGGCAGAGGGGAGGAAGCTGTTCCTGAATCATTGAGTGTGTGTCTACAGGCTCCTGTAACTGCTCCCTGATAGCAGAGGGGAAGAAACTGTTTCTGAATCGTTGAGTGTGTGTCTTCAGGCTCCTGTACATCCTCCCTGATGGCAGAGGGGAAGAAGCTGTTCCTGAATCGTTGAGTGTGTGTCTTCAGGCTCCTGTACCTCCTCCCTGATGGCAGATGGGAAGAAGCAGTTCCTGAATCGTTGAGTGTGTGTCTTCAGGCTCCTGTACCTCCTCCCTGATGGCAGAGGGGAAGAAGCAGTTCCTGAATCGTTGAGTGTGTGTCCTCAGGCTCCTGTACCTCCTCCCTGATGGAAGAGGGGAGGAAGCTGTTCCTGAATCGCTGAGTGTGTGTCTTTAGGCTCCTGTACCTCCTCCCTGATGGCAGAGGGGAAGAAACTGTCCCTGAATCGTTGAGTGTGTTTCTTCAGGCTCCTGTACCTCCTCCCTGATGGCAGAGGGGAAGAAACTGTTCCTGAATCGTTGAGTGTGTGTCTTCAGGCTCCTGTACCTCCTCCCTGATGGCAGAGGGGAAGCAGCAGTTCCTGAATCGTTGAGTGCGTGTCTTCAGGCTCCTGTACCTCCTCCCTGATGGCAGATGGGAAGAAGCAGTTCCTGAATCGTTGAGTGTGTGTCTTCAGGCTCCTGTACCTCCTCCCTGATGGCAGAGGGGAAGAAGCAGTTCCTGAATCGTTGAGTGTGTGTCCTCAGGCTCCTGTACCTCCTCCCTGATGGAAGAGGGCAGGAAGCTGTTCCTGAATCGCTGAGTGTGTGTCTTTAGGCTCCTGTACCTCCTCCCTGATGGCAGAGGGGAAGAAACTGTCCCTGAATCGTTGAGTGTGTGTCTTCAGGCTCCTGTACCTCCTCCCTGATGGCAGAGGGGAAGCAGCAGTTCATGAATCGTTGAGTGTGTGTCTTCAGGCTCCTATACCTCCTCCCTGATGGCAGAGGGGAAGAAGCTGATCCTGACTCGCTGAGTGTGTGTCTTTAGGCTCCTGTACCTCCTCCCTGATGGCAGAGGGGAGGAAGCTGTTCCTGAATCGCTGAGTGTGTGTCTTTAGGCTCCTGTACCTCCTCCCTGATGGCAGAGGGGAAGAAACTGTCCCTGAATCGTTGAGTGTGTGTCTTCAGGCTCCTGTACCTCCTCCCTGATGGCAGAGGGGAAGAAGCTGATCCTGACTCGCTGAGTGTGTGTCTTCAGGCTTCTGTACGTCATCCCTGATGGCAGAGGGGAAGAAGATGTACCTGAATCGTTGAGTGTGTGCCTTCAGGCTCCTGTACCTCCTCCCTAATGGCAGAGGGGAAGGAGCTGTTCCTGAATCGCTGAGTGTGTGTCTTCAGACTCCTGTACCTCCTCCCTGATGGCAGAGGGGAAGAAGCTGTTCCTGAATCGTTGAGTGTGTGTCTTCAGGCTGCTGTACCTCCTCACTGAAGGCAGATGGCAAGAAACTGTTCCTGAATCGTTGAGTGTGCGTCTTCAGGATCCTGTACCTCCTCCCTGATGGCAGAGGGGAGGAAGCTTTTCCTGAATCATTGAGTGTGTGTCTTCAGGCTCCTGTACCTCCTCCCTGATGGCAGAGGGGACGAAGCTGTTCCTGAATCGTTGAGTGTGTGTCTTCAGTCTCCGGTACCTCCACCCTGATAGCAGAGGGGAAGAAGCTGTTCCTGAATCGTTGAGTGTGTGTCTTCAGTCTCCTGTACCTCCTCCCTGATGGCAGAGGGGAAGAAGCTCTTCCTGAATCACTCAGTGTGTGTCTTCAGGCTGCTGTACCTCCTCCCTGATGGCAGAGGGGAAGCAGCAGTACCTGAATCGTTGAGTGTGTGTCTTCAGGCTCCTGTACCTCCTCCCAGATGGCAGAGGGGAGGAAGCTGTTCCTGAATCGTTGAGTGTGTGTCTTCAGGCTGCTGTACCTCCTCACTGAAGGCAGATGGGAAGAAACTGTTCTTGAATCGTTGAGTGTGCGTCTTCAGGCTCCTGTACCTAGTCCCTGATGGCAGAGGGGAGGAAGCTGTTCCTGAATCATTGAGTGTGTGTCTACAGGCTCCTGTAACTGCTCCCTGATAGCAGAGGGGAAGAAACTGTTCCTGAATCGTTGAGTGTGTGTCTTCAGGCTCCTGTACATCCTCCCTGATGGCAGAGGGGAAGAAGCTGTTCCTGAATCGTTGAGTGTGTGTCTTCAGGCTCCTGTACCTCCTCCCTGATGGCAGATGGGAAGAAGCAGTTCCTGAATCGTTGAGTGTGTGTCTTCAGGCTCCTGTACCTCCTCCCTGATGGCAGAGGGGAAGAAGCAGTTCCTGAATCGTTGAGTGTGTGTCCTCAGGCTCCTGTACCTCCTCCCTGATGGAAGAGGGGAGGAAGCTGTTCCTGAATCGCTGAGTGTGTGTCTTTAGGCTCCTGTACCTCCTCCCTGATGGCAGAGGGGAGGAAACTGTCCCTGAATCGTTGAGTGTGTGTCTTCAGGCTCCTGTACCTCCTCCCTGATGGCAGAGGGGAAGAAACTGTTCCTGAATCGCTGAGTGTGTGTCTTCAGGCTCCTGTAACTCCTCCCTGATGGCAGAGGGGAAGCAGCAGTTCCTGAATCGTTGAGTGCGTGTCTTCAGTCTCCTGTACCTCCTCCCTGATGGCAGATGGGAAGAAGCAGTTCCTGAATCGTTGAGTGTGTGTCTTCAGGCTCCTGTACCTCCTCCCTGATGGCAGAGGGGACGAAGCTGTTCCTGAATCGTTGAGTGTGTGTCTTCAGTCTCCGGTACCTCCACCCTGATAGCAGAGGGGAAGAAGCTGTTCCTGAATGGTTGAGTGTGTGTCTTCAGTCTCCTGTACCTCCTCCCTGATGGCAGAGGGGAAGAAGCTCTTCCTGAATCACTCAGTGTGTGTCTTCAGGCTGCTGTACCTCCTCCCTGATGGCAGAGGGGAAGCAGCAGTACCTGAATCGTTGAGTGTGTGTCTTCAGGCTCCTGTACCTCCTCCCAGATGGCAGAGGGGAGGAAGCTGTTCCTGAATCGTTGAGTGTGTGTCTTCAGGCTGCTGTACCTCCTCACTGAAGGCAGATGGGAAGAAACTGTTCTTGAATCGTTGAGTGTGCGTCTTCAGGCTCCTGTACCTAGTCCCTGATGGCAGAGGGGAGGAAGCTGTTCCTGAATCATTGAGTGTGTGTCTACAGGCTCCTGTAACTGCTCCCTGATAGCAGAGGGGAAGAAACTGTTCCTGAATCGTTGAGTGTGTGTCTTCAGGCTCCTGTACATCCTCCCTGATGGCAGAGGGGAAGAAGCTGTTCCTGAATCGTTGAGTGTGTGTCTTCAGGCTCCTGTACCTCCTCCCTGATGGCAGATGGGAAGAATCAGTTCCTGAATCGTTGAGTGTGTGTCTTCAGGCTCCTGTACCTCCTCCCTGATGGCAGAGGGGAAGAAGCAGTTCCTGAATCGTTGAGTGTGTGTCCTCAGGCTCCTGTACCTCCTCCCTGATGGCAGAGGAGAGGAAGCTGTTCCTGAATCGTTGAGTGTGTGTCTTCAGGCTGCTGTACCTCCTCACTGAAGGCAGATGGGAAGAAACTGTTCCTGAATCGTTGAGTGTGCGTCTTCAGGCTCCTGTACCTCCTCCCTGATGGCAGAGGGGAGGAAGCTGTTCCTGAATCATTGAGTGTTTCTACAGGCTCCCGTACCTCCTCCCTGATGGCAGAGGGGAAGAAGCTGTTCCTGCATCGTTGATTGTGTGTCTTCAGGCTCCTGTACCTCCACCCTGATAGCAGAGGGGAAGAAACTGTTCCTGAATCGCTGAGTGTGTGTGTTTAGGCTCCTGTAACTGCTCCCTAATAGCAGAGGGGAAGAAACTGTTCCTGAATCATTGAGTGTGTGTCTTCAGGCTCCTGTACCTCCTCCCTGATGGCAGAGGGGACGAAACTCTTCCTGAATCGTTGAGTGTGTGTCTTCAGGCTCCGGTACCTCCACCCTGATAGCAGAGGGGAAGAAGCTGTTCCTGAATCGTTGAGTGCGTGTCTTCAGGCTCCTGTACCTCCTCCCTGATGGCAGATGGGAAGAAGCAGTTCCTGAATCGTTGAGTGTGTGTCTTCAGGCTCCTGTACCTCCTCCCTGATGGCAGAGGGGAAGAAGCAGTTCCAGAATCGTTGAGTGTGTGTCCTCAGGCTCCTGTACCTCCTCCCTGATGGAAGAGGGGAGGAAGCTGTTCCTGAATCGCTGAGTGTGTGTCTTTAGGCTCCTGTACCTCCTCCCTGATGGCAGAGGGGAAGAAACTGTCCCTGAATCGTTGAGTGTGTGTCTTCAGGCTCCTGTACCTCCCCCCTGATGGCAGAGGGGAAGCAGCAGTTCATGAATCGTTGAGTGTGTGTCTTCAGGCTCCTATACCTCCTCCCTGATGGCAGAGGGGAAGAAGCTGATCCTGACTCGCTGAGTGTGTGTCTTCAGGCTTCTGTACGTCATCCCTGATGGCAGAGGGGAAGAAGATGTACCTGAATCGTTGAGTGTGTGCCTTCAGGCTCCTGTACCTCCTCCCTAATGGCAGAGGGGAAGGAGCTGTTCCTGAATCGCTGAGTGTGTGTCTTCAGGCTCCTGTACCTCCTCCCTGATGGCAGAGGAGAAGAAGCTGTTCCTGAATCACTCAGTGTGTGTCTTCAGGCTCCTGTACCTCCTCCCTGATGGCAGAGGGGAGGAAGCTGTTCCTGAATCGTTGAGTGTGTGTCTTCAGGCTGCTGTACCTCCTCACTGAAGGCAGATGGCAAGAAACTGTTCCTGAATCGTTGAGTGTGCGTCTTCAGGATCCTGTACCTCCTCCCTGATGGCAGAGGGGAGGAAGCTGTTCCTGAATCATTGAGTGTGTGTCTTCAGGCTCCTGTACCTCCTCCCTGATGGCAGAGGGGACGAAGCTGTTCCTGAATCGTTGAGTGTGTGTCTTCAGTCTCCGGTACCTCCACCCTGATAGCAGAGGGGAAGAAGCTGTTCCTGAATCGTTGAGTGTGTGTCTTCAGTCTCCTGTACCTCCTCCCTGATGGCAGAGGGGAAGAAGCTCTTCCTGAATCACTCAGTGTGTGTCTTCAGGCTGCTGTACCTCCTCCCTGATGGCAGAGGGGAAGCAGCAGTACCTGAATCGTTGAGTGTGTGTCTTCAGGCTCCTGTACCTCCTCCCAGATGGCAGAGGGGAGGAAGCTGTTCCTGAATCGTTGAGTGTGTGTCTTCAGGCTGCTGTACCTCCTCACTGAAGGCAGATGGGAAGAAACTGCTCTTGAATCGTTGAGTGTGCGTCTTCAGGCTCCTGTACCTAGTCCCTGATGGCAGAGGGGAGGAAGCTGTTCCTGAATCATTGAGTGTGTGTCTACAGGCTCCTGTAACTGCTCCCTGATAGCAGAGGGGAAGAAACTGTTTCTGAATCGTTGAGTGTGTGTCTTCAGGCTCCTGTACATCCTCCCTGATGGCAGAGGGGAAGAAGCTGTTCCTGAATCGTTGAGTGTGTGTCTTCAGGCTCCTGTACCTCCTCCCTGATGGCAGATTGGAAGAAGCAGTTCCTGAATCATTGAGTGTGTGTCTTCAGGCTCCTGTACCTCCTCCCTGATGGCAGAGGGGAAGAAGCAGTTCCTGAATCGTTGAGTGTGTGTCCTCAGGCTCCTGTACCTCCTCCCTGATGGAAGAGGGGAGGAAGCTGTTCCTGAATCGCTGAGTGTGTGTCTTTAGGCTCCTGTACCTCCTCCCTGATGGCAGAGGGGAAGAAACTGTTCCTGAATCGTTGAGTGTGTGTCATCAGGCTCCTGTACCTCCTCCCTGATGGCAGAGGGGAAGAAACTGTCCCTGAATCGTTGAGTGTGTGTCTTCAGGCTCCTGTACCTCCTCCCTGATGGCAGAGGGGAAGCAGCAGTTCATGAATCGTTGAGTGTGTGTCTTCAGGCTCCTATACCTCCTCCCTGATGGCAGAGGGGAAGAAGCTGATCCTGACTCGCTGAGTGTGTGTCTTTAGGCTCCTGTACCTCCTCCCTGATGGCAGAGGGGAGGAAGCTGTTCCTGAATCGCTGAGTGTGTGTCTTTAGGCTCCTGTACCTCCTCCCTGATGGCAGAGGGGAAGAAACTGTCCCTGAATCGTTGAGTGTGTGTCTTCAGGCTCCTGTACCTCCTCCCTGATGGCAGAGGGGAAGAAGCTGATCCTGACTCGCTGAGTGTGTGTCTTCAGGCTTCTGTATGTCATCCCTGATGGCAGAGGAGAAGAAGATGTACCTGAATCGTTGAGTGTGTGCCTTCAGGCTCCTGTACCTCCTCCCTAATGGCAGAGGGGAAGGAGCTGTTCCTGAATCGCTGAGTGTGTGTCTTCAGGCTCCTGTACCTCCTCCCTGATGGCAGAGGGGAAGAAGCAGTTCCTGAATCGTTGAGTGTGTGTCCTCAGGCTCCTGTACCTAGTCCCTGATGGCAGAGGGGAGGAAGCTGTTCCTGAATCATTGAGTGTGTGTCTACAGGCTCCTGTAACTGCTCCCTGATAGCAGAGGGGAAGAAACTGTTCCTGAATCGTTGAGTGTGTGTCTTCAGGCTCCTGTACATCCTCCCTGATGGCAGAGGGGAAGAAGCTGTTCCTGAATCGTTGAGTGTGTGTCTTCAGGCTCCTGTACCTCCTCCCTGATGGCAGATGGGAAGAAGCAGTTCCTGAATCGTTGAGTGTGTGTCTTCAGGCACCTGTACCTCCTCCCTGATGGTAGAGGGGAAGAAGCAGTTCCTGAATCGTTGAGTGTGTGTCCTCAGGCTCCTGTACCTCCTCCCTGATGGAAGAGGGGAGGAAGCTGTTCCTGAATCGCTGAGTGTGTGTCTTTAGGCTCCTGTACCTCCTCCCTGATGGCAGAGGGGAGGAAACTGTCCCTGAATCGTTGAGTGTGTGTCTTCAGGCTCCTGTACCTCCTCCCTGATGGCAGAGGGGAAGAAACTGTTCCTGAATCGCTGAGTGTGTGTCTTCAGGCTCCTGTAACTCCTCCCTGATGGCAGAGGGGAAGCAGCAGTTCCTGAATCGTTGAGTGCGTGTCTTCAGTCTCCTGTACCTCCTCCCTGATGGCAGATGGGAAGAAGCAGTTCCTGAATCGTTGAGTGTGTGTCTTCAGGCTCCTGTACCTCCTCCCTGATGGCAGAGGGGACGAAGCTGTTCCTGAATCGTTGAGTGTGTGTCTTCAGTCTCCGGTACCTCCACCCTGATAGCAGAGGGGAAGAAGCTGTTCCTGAATGGTTGAGTGTGTGTCTTCAGTCTCCTGTACCTCCTCCCTGATGGCAGAGGGGAAGAAGCTCTTCCTGAATCACTCAGTGTGTGTCTTCAGGCTGCTGTACCTCCTCCCTGATGGCAGAGGGGAAGCAGCAGTACCTGAATCGTTGAGTGTGTGTCTTCAGGCTCCTGTACCTCCTCCCAGATGGCAGAGGGGAGGAAGCTGTTCCTGAATCGTTGAGTGTGTGTCTTCAGGCTGCTGTACCTCCTCACTGAAGGCAGATGGGAAGAAACTGTTCTTGAATCGTTGAGTGTGCGTCTTCAGGCTCCTGTACCTAGTCCCTGATGGCAGAGGGGAGGAAGCTGTTCCTGAATCATTGAGTGTGTGTCTACAGGCTCCTGTAACTGCTCCCTGATAGCAGAGGGGAAGAAACTGTTCCTGAATCGTTGAGTGTGTGTCTTCAGGCTCCTGTACATCCTCCCTGATGGCAGAGGGGAAGAAGCTGTTCCTGAATCGTTGAGTGTGTGTCTTCAGGCTCCTGTACCTCCTCCCTGATGGCAGATGGGAAGAATCAGTTCCTGAATCGTTGAGTGTGTGTCTTCAGGCTCCTGTACCTCCTCCCTGATGGCAGAGGGGAAGAAGCAGTTCCTGAATCGTTGAGTGTGTGTCCTCAGGCTCCTGTACCTCCTCCCTGATGGCAGAGGAGAGGAAGCTGTTCCTGAATCGTTGAGTGTGTGTCTTCAGGCTGCTGTACCTCCTCACTGAAGGCAGATGGGAAGAAACTGTTCCTGAATCGTTGAGTGTGCGTCTTCAGGCTCCTGTACCTCCTCCCTGATGGCAGAGGGGAGGAAGCTGTTCCTGAATCATTGAGTGTTTCTACAGGCTCCCGTACCTCCTCCCTGATGGCAGAGGGGAAGAAGCTGTTCCTGCATCGTTGATTGTGTGTCTTCAGGCTCCTGTACCTCCACCCTGATAGCAGAGGGGAAGAAACTGTTCCTGAATCGCTGAGTGTGTGTGTTTAGGCTCCTGTAACTGCTCCCTAATAGCAGAGGGGAAGAAACTGTTCCTGAATCATTGAGTGTGTGTCTTCAGGCTCCTGTACCTCCTCCCTGATGGCAGAGGGGACGAAACTCTTCCTGAATCGTTGAGTGTGTGTCTTCAGGCTCCGGTACCTCCACCCTGATAGCAGAGGGGAAGAAGCTGTTCCTGAATCGTTGAGTGCGTGTCTTCAGGCTCCTGTACCTCCTCCCTGATGGCAGATGGGAAGAAGCAGTTCCTGAATCGTTGAGTGTGTGTCTTCAGGCTCCTGTACCTCCTCCCTGATGGCAGAGGGGAAGAAGCAGTTCCAGAATCGTTGAGTGTGTGTCCTCAGGCTCCTGTACCTCCTCCCTGATGGAAGAGGGGAGGAAGCTGTTCCTGAATCGCTGAGTGTGTGTCTTTAGGCTCCTGTACCTCCTCCCTGATGGCAGAGGGGAAGAAACTGTCCCTGAATCGTTGAGTGTGTGTCTTCAGGCTCCTGTACCTCCTCCCTGATGGCAGAGGGGAAGCAGCAGTTCATGAATCGTTGAGTGTGTGTCTTCAGGCTCCTATACCTCCTCCCTGATGGCAGAGGGGAAGAAGCTGATCCTGACTCGCTGAGTGTGTGTCTTCAGGCTTCTGTACGTCATCCCTGATGGCAGAGGGGAAGAAGATGTACCTGAATCGTTGAGTGTGTGCCTTCAGGCTCCTGTACCTCCTCCCTAATGGCAGAGGGGAAGGAGCTGTTCCTGAATCGCTGAGTGTGTGTCTTCAGGCTCCTGTACCTCCTCCCTGATGGCAGAGGAGAAGAAGCTGTTCCTGAATCACTCAGTGTGTGTCTTCAGGCTCCTGTACCTCCTCCCTGATGGCAGAGGGGAGGAAGCTGTTCCTGAATCGTTGAGTGTGTGTCTTCAGGCTGCTGTACCTCCTCACTGAAGGCAGATGGCAAGAAACTGTTCCTGAATCGTTGAGTGTGCGTCTTCAGGATCCTGTACCTCCTCCCTGATGGCAGAGGGGAGGAAGCTGTTCCTGAATCATTGAGTGTGTGTCTTCAGGCTCCTGTACCTCCTCCCTGATGGCAGAGGGGACGAAGCTGTTCCTGAATCGTTGAGTGTGTGTCTTCAGTCTCCGGTACCTCCACCCTGATAGCAGAGGGGAAGAAGCTGTTCCTGAATCGTTGAGTGTGTGTCTTCAGTCTCCTGTACCTCCTCCCTGATGGCAGAGGGGAAGAAGCTCTTCCTGAATCACTCAGTGTGTGTCTTCAGGCTGCTGTACCTCCTCCCTGATGGCAGAGGGGAAGCAGCAGTACCTGAATCGTTGAGTGTGTGTCTTCAGGCTCCTGTACCTCCTCCCAGATGGCAGAGGGGAGGAAGCTGTTCCTGAATCGTTGAGTGTGTGTCTTCAGGCTGCTGTACCTCCTCACTGAAGGCAGATGGGAAGAAACTGCTCTTGAATCGTTGAGTGTGCGTCTTCAGGCTCCTGTACCTAGTCCCTGATGGCAGAGGGGAGGAAGCTGTTCCTGAATCATTGAGTGTGTGTCTACAGGCTCCTGTAACTGCTCCCTGATAGCAGAGGGGAAGAAACTGTTTCTGAATCGTTGAGTGTGTGTCTTCAGGCTCCTGTACATCCTTCCTGATGGCAGAGGGGAAGAAGCTGTTCCTGAATCGTTGAGTGTGTGTCTTCAGGCTCCTGTACCTCCTCCCTGATGGCAGATTGGAAGAAGCAGTTCATGAATCATTGAGTGTGTGTCTTCAGGCTCCTGTACCTCCTCCCTGATGGCAGAGGGGAAGAAGCAGTTCCTGAATAGTTGAGTGTGTGTCCTCAGGCTCCTGTACCTCCTCCCTGATGGAAGAGGGGAGGAAGCTGTTCCTGAATCGCTGAGTGTGTGTCTTTAGGCTCCTGTACCTCCTCCCTGATGGCAGAGGGGAAGAAACTGTCCCTGAATCGTTGAGTGTGTGTCTTCAGGCTCCTGTACCTCCTCCCTGATGGCAGAGGGGAAGAAACTGTTCCTGAATCGTTGAGTGTGTGTCTTCAGGCTCCTGTACCTCCTCCCTGATGGCAGAGGGGAAGAAACTGTCCCTGAATCGTTGAGTGTGTGTCTTCAGGCTCCTGTACCTCCTCCCTGATGGCACAGGGGAAGCAGCAGTTCATGAATCGTTGAGTGTGTGTCTTCAGGCTCCTATACCTCCTCCCTGATGGCAGAGGGGAAGAAGCTGATCCTGACTCGCTGAGTGTGTGTCTTTAGGCTCCTGTACCTCCTCCCTGATGGCAGAGGGGAGGAAGCTGTTCCTGAATCGCTGAGTGTGTGTCTTTAGGCTCCTGTACCTCCTCCCTGATGGCAGAGGGGAAGAAACTGTCCCTGAATCGTTGAGTGTGTGTCTTCAGGCTCCTGTACCTCCTCCCTGATGGCAGAGGGGAAGAAGCTGATCCTGACTCGCTGAGTGTGTGTCTTCAGGCTTCTGTACGTCATCCCTGATGGCAGAGGAGAAGAAGATGTACCTGAATCGTTGAGTGTGTGCCTTCAGGCTCCTGTACCTCCTCCCTAATGGCAGAGGGGAAGGAGCTGTTCCTGAATCGCTGAGTGTGTGTCTTCAGGCTCCTGTACCTCCTCCCTGATGGCAGAGGGGAAGCAGCAGTTCCTGAATCGTTGAGTGCGTGTCTTCAGGCTCCTGTACCTCCTCCCTGATGGCAGATGGGAAGAAGCAGTTCCTGAATCGTTGAGTGTGTGTCTTCAGGCTCCTGTACCTCCTCCCTGATGGCAGAGGGGAAGAAGCAGTTCCTGAATCGTTGAGTGTGTGTCCTCAGGCTCCTGTACCACCTCCCTGATGGAAGAGGGGAGGAAGCTGTTCCTGAATCGCTGAGTGTGTGTCTTTAGGCTCCTTTACCTCCTCCCTGATGGCAGAGGGGAAGAAACTGTCCCTGAATCGTTGAGTGTGTGTCTTCAGGCTCCTGTACCTCCTCCCTGATGGCAGAGGGGAAGCAGCAGTTCATGAATCGTTGAGTGTGTGTCTTCAGGCTCCTATACCTCCTCCCTGATGGCAGAGGGGAAGAAGCTGATCCTGACTCGCTGAGTGTGTGTCTTTAGGCTCCTGTACCTCCTCCCTGATGGCAGAGGGGAGGAAGCTGTTCCTGAATCGCTGAGTGTGTGTCTTTAGGCTCCTGTACCTCCTCCCTGATGGCAGAGGGGAAGAAACTGTCCCTGAATCGTTGAGTGTGTGTCTTCAGGCTCCTGTACCTCCTCCCTGATGGCAGAGGGGAAGAAGCTGATCCTGACTCGCTGAGTGTGTGTCTTCAGGCTTCTGTACGTCATCCCTGATGGCAGAGGGGAAGAAGATGTACCTGAATCGTTGAGTGTGTGCCTTCAGGCTCCTGTACCTCCTCCCTAATGGCAGAGGGGAAGGAGCTGTTCCTGAATCGCTGAGTGTGTGTCTTCAGGCTCCTGTACCTCCTCCCTGATGGCAGAGGGGAGGAAGCTGTTCCTGAATCGTTGAGTGTGTGTCTTCAGGCTGCTGTACCTCCTCACTGAAGGCAGATGGCAAGAAACTGTTCCTGAATCGTTGAGTGTGCGTCTTCAGGATCCTGTACCTCCTCCCTGATGGCAGAGGGGAGGAAGCTGTTCCTGAATCATTGAGTGTGTGTCTTCAGGCTCCTGTACCTCCTCCCTGATGGCAGAGGGGACGAAGCTGTTCCTGAATCGTTGAGTGTGTGTCTTCAGTCTCCGGTACCTCCACCCTGAGAGCAGAGGGGAAGAAGCTGTTCCTGAATCACTCAGTGTGTGTCTTCAGGCTGCTGTACCTCCTCCCTGATGGCAGAGGGGAGGAAGCTGTTCCTGAATCGTTGAGTGTGTGTCTTCAGGCTGCTGTACCTCCTCACTGAAGGCAGATGGGAAGAAACTGTTCTTGAATCGTTGAGTGTGCGTCTTCAGGCTCCTGTACCTAGTCCCTGATGGCAGAGGGGAGGAAGCTGTTCCTGAATCATTGAGTGTGTGTCTACAGGCTCCTGTAACTGCTCCCTGATAGCAGAGGGGAAGAAACTGTTCCTGAATCGTTGAGTGTGTGTCTTCAGGCTCCTGTACATCCTCCCTGATGGCAGAGGGGAAGAAGCTGTTCCTGAATCGTTGAGTGTGTGTCTTCAGGCTCCTGTACCTCCTCCCTGATGGCAGATGGGAAGAAGCAGTTCCTGAATCGTTGAGTGTGTGTCTTCAGGCTCCTGTACCTCCTCCCTGATGGCAGAGGGGAAGAAGCAGTTCCTGAATCGTTGAGTGTGTGTCCTCAGGCTCCTGTACCTCCTCCCTGATGGAAGAGGGGAGGAAGCAGTTCCTGAATCGCTGAGTGTGTGTCTTTAGGCTCCTGTACCTCCTCCCTGATGGCAGAGGGGAGGAAACTGTACCTGAATCGTTGAGTGTGTGTCTTCAGGCTCCTGTACCTCCTCCCTGATGGCAGAGGGGAAGAAACTGTTCCTGAATCGCTGAGTGTGTGTCTTCAGGCTCCTGTAACTCCTCCCTGATGGCAGAGAGGAAGCAGCAGTTCCTGAATCGTTGAGTGCGTGTCTTCAGTCTCCTGTACCTCCTCCCTGATGGCAGATGGAAAGAAGCAGTTCCTGAATCGTTGAGTGTGTGTCTTCAGGCTCCTGTACCTCCTCCCTGATGGCAGAGGGGAAGAAGCAGTTTCTGAATCGTTGAGTGTGTGTCCTCAGGCACCTGTACCTCCTCCCTGATGGAAGAGGGGAGGAAGCTGTTCCTGAATCGCTGAGTGTGTATCTTTAGGCTCCTGTACCTCCTCCCTGATGGCAGAGGGGAAGAAACTGTCCCTGAATCGTTGAGTGTGTGTCTTCAGGCTCCTGTACCTCCTCCCAGATGGCAGACGGGAAGCAGCAGTTCCTGAATCGCTGAGTGTGTGTCTTCAGGCTCCTATACCTCCTCCCTGATGGCAGAGGGGAAGAAGCTGATCCTGACTCGCTGAGTGTGTGTCTTCAGGCTTCTGTACGTCATCCCTGATGGCAGAGGGGAAGAAGATGTACCTGAATCGTTGAGTGTGTGCCTTCAGGCTCCTGTACCTCCTCCCTAATGGCAGAGGGGAAGGAGCTGTTCCTGAATCGCTGAGTGTGTGTCTTCAGGCTCCTGTACCTCCTCCCTGATGGCAGAGGGGAAAAAGCTGTTCCTGAATCACTCAGTGTGTGTCTTCAGGCTCCTGTACCTCCTCCCTGATGGCAGAGGGGACGAAACTCTTCCTGAATCGTTGAGTGTGTGTCTTCAGGCTCCGGTACCTCCACCCTGATAGCAGAGGGGAAGAAGCTGTTCCTGAATCGTTGAGTGCGTGTCTTCAGGCTCCTGTACCTCCTCCCTGATGGCAGATGGGAAGAAGCAGTTCCTGAATCGTTGAGTGTGTGTCTTCAGGCTCCTGTACCTCCTCCCTGATGGCAGAGGGGAAGAAGCAGTTCCTGAATCGTTGAGTGTGTGTCCTCAGGCTCCTGTACCTCCTCCCTGATGGAAGAGGGGAGGAAGCTGTTCCTGAATCGCTGAGTGTGTGTCTTTAGGCTCCTGTACCTCCTCCCTGATGGCAGAGGGGAAGAAACTGTCCCTGAATCGTTGAGTGTGTGTCTTCAGGCTCCTGTACCTCCTCCCTGATGGCAGAGGGGAAGCAGCAGTTCATGAATCGTTGAGTGTGTGTCTTCAGGCTCCTATACCTCCTCCCTGATGGCAGAGGGGAAGAAGCTGATCCTGACTCGCTGAGTGTGTGTCTTCAGGCTTCTGTACGTCATCCCTGATGGCAGAGGGGAAGAAGATGTACCTAAATCGTTGAGTGTGTGTCTTCAGGCTCCTGTACCTCCTCCCTGATGGCAGAGGGGAAGAAGCAGTTCCTGAATCGTTGAGTGTGTGTCCTCAGGCTCCTGTACCTCCTCCCAGATGGCAGAGGAGAGGAAGCTGTTCCTGAATCGTTGAGTGTGTGTCTTCAGGCTGCTGTACCTCCTCACTGAAGGCAGATGGGAAGAAACTGTTCCTGAATCGTTGAGTGTGCGTCTTCAGGCTCCTGTACCTCCTCCCTGATGGCAGAGGGGAGGAAGCTGTTCCTGAATCATTGAGTGTTTCTACAGGCTCCCGTACCTCCTCCCTGATGGCAGAGGGGAAGAAGCTGTTCCTGCATCGTTGATTGTGTGTCTTCAGGCTCCTGTACCTCCACCCTGATAGCAGAGGGGAAGAAACTGTTCCTGAATCGCTGAGTGTGTGTGTTTAGGCTCCTGTAACTGCTCCCTAATAGCAGAGGGGAAGAAACTGTTCCTGAATCATTGAGTGTGTGTCTTCAGACTCCTGTACCTCCTCCCTGATGGCAGAGGGGACGAAACTCTTCCTGAATCGTTGAGTGTGTGTCTTCAGGCTCCGGTACCTCCACCCTGATAGCAGAGGGGAAGAAGCTGTTCCTGAATCGTTGAGTGCGTGTCTTCAGGCTCCTGTACCTCATCCCTGATGGCAGAGGGGAAGAAGATGTACCTGAATCGTTGAGTGTGTGCCTTCAGGCTCCTGTACCTCCTCCCTGATGGCAGATGGGAAGAAGCAGTTCCTGAATCGCTGAGTGTGTGTCTTCAGGCTCCTGTACCTCCTCCCTGATGGCAGAGGGGAAAAAGCTGTTCCTGAATCACTCAGTGTGTGTCTTCAGGCTCCTGTACCTCCTCCCTGATGGCAGAGGGGACGAAACTCTTCCTGAATCGTTGAGTGTGTGTCTTCAGGCTCCGGTACCTCCACCCTGATAGCAGAGGGGAAGAAGCTGTTCCTGAATCGTTGAGTGCGTGTCTTCAGGCTCCTGTACCTCCTCCCTGATGGCAGATGGGAAGAAGCAGTTCCTGAATCGTTGAGTGTGTGTCTTCAGGCTCCTGTACCTCCTCCCTGATGGCAGAGGGGAAGAAGCAGTTCCTGAATCGTTGAGTGTGTGTCCTCAGGCTCCTGTACCTCCTCCCTGATGGAAGAGGGGAGGAAGCTGTTCCTGAATCGCTGAGTGTGTGTCTTTAGGCTCCTGTACCTCCTCCCTGATGGCAGAGGGGAAGAAACTGTCCCTGAATCGTTGAGTGTGTGTCTTCAGGCTCCTGTACCTCCTCCCTGATGGCAGAGGGGAAGCAGCAGTTCATGAATCGTTGAGTGTGTGTCTTCAGGCTCCTATACCTCCTCCCTGATGGCAGAGGGGAAGAAGCTGATCCTGACTCGCTGAGTGTGTGTCTTCAGGCTTCTGTACGTCATCCCTGATGGCAGAGGGGAAGAAGATGTACCTAAATCGTTGAGTGTGTGTCTTCAGGCTCCTGTACCTCCTCCCTGATGGCAGAGGGGAAGAAGCAGTTCCTGAATCGTTGAGTGTGTGTCCTCAGGCTCCTGTACCTCCTCCCAGATGGCAGAGGAGAGGAAGCTGTTCCTGAATCGTTGAGTGTGTGTCTTCAGGCTGCTGTACCTCCTCACTGAAGGCAGATGGGAAGAAACTGTTCCTGAATCGTTGAGTGTGCGTCTTCAGGCTCCTGTACCTCCTCCCTGATGGCAGAGGGGAGGAAGCTGTTCCTGAATCATTGAGTGTTTCTACAGGCTCCCGTACCTCCTCCCTGATGGCAGAGGGGAAGAAGCTGTTCCTGCATCGTTGATTGTGTGTCTTCAGGCTCCTGTACCTCCACCCTGATAGCAGAGGGGAAGAAACTGTTCCTGAATCGCTGAGTGTGTGTGTTTAGGCTCCTGTAACTGCTCCCTAATAGCAGAGGGGAAGAAACTGTTCCTGAATCATTGAGTGTGTGTCTTCAGGCTCCTGTACCTCCTCCCTGATGGCAGAGGGGACGAAACTCTTCCTGAATCGTTGAGTGTGTGTCTTCAGGCTCCGGTACCTCCACCCTGATAGCAGAGGGGAAGAAGCTGTTCCTGAATCGTTGAGTGCGTGTCTTCAGGCTCCTGTACCTCCTCCCTGATGGCAGATGGGAAGAAGCAGTTCCTGAATCGTTGAGTGTGTGTCTTCAGGCTCCTGTACCTCCTCCCTGATGGCAGAGGGGAAGAAGCAGTTCCTGAATCGTTGAGTGTGTGTCCTCAGGCTCCTGTACCTCCTCCCTGATGGAAGAGGGGAGGAAGCTGTTCCTGAATCGCTGAGTGTGTGTCTTCAGGCTCCTGTACCTCCTCCCTGATGGCAGAGGGGAAGCAGCAGTTCATGAATCGTTGAGTGTGTGTCTTCAGGCTCCTGTACCTCCTCCCTGATGGCAGAGGGGAAGAAGCTGATCCTGACTCGCTGAGTGTGTGTCTTCAGGCTTCTGTACGTCATCCCTGATGGCAGAGGGGAAGAAGATGTACCTGAATCGTTGAGTGTGTGCCTTCAGGCTCCTGTACCTCCTCCCTAATGGCAGAGGGGAAGGAGCTGTTCCTGAATCGCTGAGTGTGTGTCTTCAGGCTCCTGTACCTCCTCCCTGATGGCAGAGGGGAAGAAGCTGTTCCTGAATCACTCAGTGTGTGTCTTCAGGCTCCTGTACCTCCTCCCTGATGGCAGAGGGGAGGAAGCTGTTCCTGAATCGTTGAGTGTGTGTCTTCAGGCTGCTGTACCTCCTCACTGAAGGCAGATGGCAAGAAACTGTTCCTGAATCGTTGAGTGTGCGTCTTCAGGATCCTGTACCTCCTCCCTGATGGCAGAGGGGAGGAAGCTGTTCCAAAATCATTGAGTGTGTGTCTTCAGGCTCCTGTACCTCCTCCCTGATGGCAGAGGGGACGAAGCTGTTCCTGAATCGTTGAGTGTGTGTCTTCAGTCTCCGGTACCTCCACCCTAATAGCAGAGGGGAAGAAGCTGTTCCTGAATCGTTGAGTGTGTGTCTTCAGTCTCCTGTACCTCCTCCCTGATGGCAGAGGGGAAGAAGCTCTTCCTGAATCACTCAGTGTGTGTCTTCAGGCTGCTGTACCTCCTCCCTGATGGCAGAGGGGAAGCAGCAGTACCTGAATTGTTGAGTGTGTGTCTTCAGGCTCCTGTACCTCCTCCCAGATGGCAGAGGGGAGGAAGCTGTTCCTGAATCGTTGAGTGTGTGTCTTCAGGCTGCTGTACCTCCTCACTGAAGGCAGATGGGAAGAAACTGTTTTTGAATCGTTGAGTGTGCGTCTTCAGGCTCCTGTACCTAGTCCCTGATGGCAGAGGGGAGGAAGCTGTTCCTGAATCATTGAGTGTGTGTCTACAGGCTCCTGCAACTGCTCCCTGATAGCAGAGGGGAAGAAACTGTTCCTGAATCGTTGAGTGTGTGTCTTCAGGCTCCTGTACATCCTCCCTGATGGCAGAGGGGAAGAAGCTGTTCCTGAATCGTTGAGTGTGTGTCTTCAGGCTCCTGTACCTCCTCCCTGATGGAAGAGGGGAGGAAGCTGTTCCTGAATCGCTGAGTGTGTGTCTTTAGGCTCCTGTACCTCCTCCCTGATGGCAGAGGGGAAGAAACTGTCCCTGAATCGTTGAGTGTGTGTCTTCAGGCTCCTGTACCTCCTCCCTGATGGCAGAGGGGAAGAAACTGTTCCTGAATCGTTGAGTGTGTCTCTTCAGGCTCCTGTACCTCCTCCCTGATGGCAGAGGGGAAGCAGCAGTTCCTGACTCGCTGAGTGTGTGTCTTCAGGCTTCTGTACCTCATCCCTGATGGCAGAGGGGAAGAAGATGTACCTGAATCGTTGAGTGTGTGCCTTCAGGCTCCTGTACCTCCTCCCTGATGGCAGATGGGAAGAAGCAGTTCCTGAATCGTTGAGTGTGTGTCTTCAGGCTCCTGTACCTCCTCCCTGATGGCAGAGGGGAAGAAGCAGTTCCTGAATCGTTGAGTGTGTGTCCTCAGGCTCCTGTACCTCCTCCCTGATGGAAGAGGGGAGGAAGCTGTTCCTGAATCGCTGAGTGTGTGTCTTTAGGCTCCTGTACCTCCTCCCTGATGGCAGAGGGGAAGAAACTGTCCCTGAATCGTTGAGTGTGTGTCTTCAGGCTCCTGTACCTCCTCCCCGATGGCAGAGGGGAAGCAGCAGTTCATGAATCGTTGAGTGTGTGTCTTCAGGCTCCTGTACCTCCTCCCTGATGGCAGAGGGGAAGAAGCTGATCCTGACTCGCTGAGTGTGTGTCTTCAGGCTTCTGTACGTCATCCCTGATGGCAGAGGGGAAGAAGATGTACCTGAATCGTTGAGTGTGTGCCTTCAGGCTCCTGTACCTCCTCCCTAATGGCAGAGGGGAAGGAGCTGTTCCTGAATCACTGAGTGTGTGTCTTCAGGCTCCTGTACCTCCTCCCTGATGGCAGAGGGGAAGAAGCAGTACCTGAATCGTTGAGTGTGTGTCTTCAGGCTCCTGTGCCTCCTCCCAGATGGCAGAGGGGAGGAAGCTGTTCCTGAATCGTTGAGTGTGTGTCTTCAGGCTGCTGTACCTCCTCACTGAAGGCAGATGGGAAGAAACTGTTCTTGAATCGTTGAGTGTGCGTCTTCAGGCTCCTGTACCTAGTCCCTGATGGCAGAGGGGAGGAAGCTGTTCCTGAATCATTGAGTGTGTGTCTACAGGCTCCTGTAACTGCTCCCTGATAGCAGAGGGGAAGAAACTGTTCCTGAATCGTTGAGTGTGTGTCTTCAGGCTCCTGTACATCCTCCCTGATGGCAGAGGGGAAGAAGCTGTTCCTGAATCGTTGAGTGTGTGACTTCAGGCTCCTGTACCTCCTCCCTGATGGCAGATGGGAAGAAGCAGTTCCTGAATCGTTGAGTGTGTGTCTTCAGGCTCCTGTACCTCCTCCCTGATGGCAGAGGGGAAGAAGCTGATCCTGACTCGCTGAGTGTGTGTCTTCAGGCTTCTGTACGTCATCCCTGATGGCAGAGGGGAAGAAGATGTACCTGAATCGTTGAGTGTGTGCCTTCAGGCTCCTGTACCTCCTCCCTAATGGCAGAGGGGAAGGAGCTGTTCCTGAATCACTGAGTGTGTGTCTTCAGGCTCCTGTACCTCCTCCCTGATGGCAGAGGGGAAGAAGCAGTACCTGAATCGTTGAGTGTGTGTCTTCAGGCTCCTGTGCCTCCTCCCAGATGGCAGAGGGGAGGAAGCTGTTCCTGAATCGTTGAGTGTGTGTCTTCAGGCTGCTGTACCTCCTCACTGAAGGCAGATGGGAAGAAACTGTTCTTGAATCGTTGAGTGTGCGTCTTCAGGCTCCTGTACCTAGTCCCTGATGGCAGAGGGGAGGAAGCTGTTCCTGAATCATTGAGTGTGTGTCTACAGGCTCCTGTAACTGCTCCCTGATAGCAGAGGGGAAGAAACTGTTCCTGAATCGTTGAGTGTGTGTCTTCAGGCTCCTGTACATCCTCCCTGATGGCAGAGGGGAAGAAGCTGTTCCTGAATCGTTGAGTGTGTGACTTCAGGCTCCTGTACCTCCTCCCTGATGGCAGATGGGAAGAAGCAGTTCCTGAATCGTTGAGTGTGTGTCTTCAGGCTCCTGTACCTCCTCCCTGATGGCAGAGGGGAAGAAGCAGTTCCTGAATCGTTGAGTGTGTGTCCTCAGGCTCCTGTACCTCCTCCCTGATGGAAGAGGGGAGGAAGCTGTTCCTGAATCGCAGAGTGTGTGTCTTTAGGCTCCTGTACCTCCTCCCTGATGGCAGAGGGGAAGAAACTGTCCCTGAATCGTTGAGTGTGTGTCTTCAGGCTCCTGTACCTCCTCCCTGATGGCAGAGGGGAAGAAACTGTTCCTGAATCGTTGAGTGTGTGTCTTCAGGCTCCTGTACCTCCTCCCTGATGGCAGAGGGGAAGAAGCTGATCCTGACTCGCTGAGTGTGAGTCTTCAGGCTTCTGTACCTCATCCCTGATGGCAGAGGGGAAGAAGATGTACCTGAATCGTTGAGTGTGTGCCTTCAGGCTCCTGTACCTCCTCCCTAATGGCAGAAGGGAAGGAGCTGTTCCTGATTCGCTGAGTGTGTGTCTTCAGGCTCCTGTACCTCCTCCCTGATGGCAGAGGGGAAGAAGCTGTTCCTGAATCACTCAGTGTGTGTCTTCAGGCTCCTGTACCTCCTCCCTGATGGCAGAGGGGAAGCAGCAGTTCCTGAATCGTTGAGTGTGGGTCTTCAGGCTCCTGTACCTCCTCCCAGATGGCAGAGGAGAGGAAGCTGTTCCTGAATCGTTGAGTGTGTGTCTTCAGGCTGCTGTACCTCCTCACTGAAGGCAGATGGGAAGAAACTGTTCCTGAATCGTTGAGTGTGCGTCTTCAGGCTCCTGTACCTCCTCCCTGATGGCAGAGGGGAGGCAGCTGTTCCTGAATCATTGAGTGTGTGTCTACAGGCTCCCGTACATCCTCCCTGATGGCAGAGGGGAAGAAGCTGTTCCTGCATCGTTGATTGTGTGTCTTCAGGCTCCTGTACCTCCACCCTGATAGCAGAGGGGATGAAACTGTTCCTGAATGGCTGAGTGTGTGTGTTTAGGCTCCGGTACCTCCACCCTGTTAGCAGAGGGGAAGAAGCTGTTCCTGAATCGTTGAGTGCGTGTCTTCAGGCTCCTGTACCTCCTCCCTGATGGCAGATGGGAAGAAGCAGTTCCTGAATCGTTGAGTGTGTGTCTTCAGGCTCCTGTACCTCCTCCCTGATGGCAGAGGGGAAGAAGCAGTTCCTGAATCGTTGAGTGTGTGTCCTCAGGCTCCTGTACCTCCTCCCTGATGGAAGAGGGGAGGAAGCTGTTCCTGAATCGCTGAGTGTGTGTCTTTAGGCTCCTGTACCTCCTCCCTGATGGCAGAGGGGAAGAAACTGTCCCTGAATCGTTGAGTGTGTGTCTTCAGGCTCCTGTACCTCCTCCCTGATGGCAGAGGGGAAGAAGCTGATCCTGACTCGCTGAGTGTGTGTCTTCAGGCTTCTGTACGTCATCCCTGATGGCAGAGGGGAAGAAGATGTACCTGAATCGTTGAGTGTGTGCCTTCAGGCTCCTATACCTCCTCCCTGATGGCAGAGGGAAAGAAGCTGATCCTGACTCGCTGAGTGTGTGTCTTCAGGCTTCTGTACGTCATCCCTGATGGCAGAGGGGAAGAAGATGTACCTGAATCGTTCAGTGTGTGCCTTCAGGCTCCTGTACCTCCTCCCTAATGGCAGAGAGGAAGGGGCTGTTCCTGAATCGCTGAGTGTGTGTCTTCAGGCTCCTGTACCTCCTCCCTGATGGCAGAGGGGAAGAAGCTGTTCCTGAATCACTCAGTGTGTGTCTTCAGGCTCCTGTACCTCCTGCCTGATGGCAGAGGGGAAGCAGCAGTTCCTGAATCGTTGAGTGTGTGTCATCAGGCTCCTGTACCTCCTCCCTGATGGCAGAGGGGAGGAAGCTGTTCCTGAATCGTTGAGTGTGTGTCTTCAGGCTGCTGTACCTCCTCACTGAAGGCAGATGGGAAGAAACTGTTCCTGAATCGTTGAGTGTGCGTCTTCAGGATCCTTTACCTCCTCCCTGATGGCAGAGGGGAGGAAGCTGTTCCTGAATCATTGAGTGTGTGTCTTCAGGCTCCTGTACCTCCTCCCTGATGGCAGAGGGGACGAAGCTGTTCCTGAATCGTTGAGTGTGTGTCTTCAGTCTCCGGTACCTCCACCCTGATAGCAGAGGGGAAGAAGCTGTTCCTGAATCGTTGAGTGTGTGTCTTCAGTCTCCTGTACCTCCTCCCTGATGGCAGAGGGGAAGAAGCTGTTCCTGAATCGTTGAGTGTGTGACTTCAGGCTCCTGTACCTCCTCCCTGATGGCAGAGGGGAAGAAGCTGATCCTGAATCGTTGACTGTGTGTCTTCGGGCTCCTGTACCTCCTCCCTGATGGAAGAGGGGAGGAAGCTGTTCCTGAATCGCTGAGTGTGTGTCTTTAGGCTCCTGTACCTCCTCCCTGATGGCAGAGGGGAAGAATCTGTTCTTGAATCGTTGAGTGTGCGTCTTCAGGCTCCTGTACCTCCTCCCTGATGGCAGAGGGGAGGAAGCTGTTCCTGAATCATTGAGTGTGTGTCTACAGGCTCCTGTAACTGCTCCCTGATAGCAGAGGGGAAGAAACGGTTCCTGAATCGTTGAGTGTGTGTCTTCAGGCTCCTGTACATCCTCCCTGATGGCAGAGGGGAAGAAGCTGTTCCTGAATCGTTGAGTGTGTGTCTTCAGGCTCCTGTACCTCCTCCCTGATGGCAGATGGGAAGAAGCAGTTCCTGAATCGTTGAGTGTGTGTCTTCAGGCTCCTGTACCTCCTCCCTGATGGCAGAGGGGAAGAAGCAGTTCCTGAATCGTTGAGTGTGTGTCCTCAGGCTCCTGTACCTCCTCCCTGATGGAAGAGGGGAGGAAGCTGTTCCTGAATCGCTGAGTGTGTGTCTTTAGGCTCCTGTACCTCCTCCCTGATGGCAGAGGGGAAGAAACTGTCCCTGAATCGTTGAGTGTGTGTCTTCAGGCTCCTGTACCTCCTCCCTGATGGCAGAGGGGAAGAAACTGTTCCTGAATCGTTGAGTGTGTGTCTTCAGGCTCCTGTACCTCCTCCCTGATGGCAGAGGGGAAGCAGCAGTTCCTGAATCGTTGAGTGTGTGTATTCAGGCTCCTATACCTCCTCCCTGATGGCAGAGGGGAAGAAGCTGATCCTGACTCGCTGAGTGTGTGTCTTCAGGCTTCTGTACCTCATCCCTGATGGCAGAGGGGAAGACGATGTACCTGAATCGTTGAGTGTGTGCCTTCAGGCTCCTTTACCTCCTCCCTAAAGGCAGAAGGGAAGGAGCTGTTCCTGAATCGCTGAGTGTGTGTCTTCAGGCTCCTGTACCTCCTCCCTGATGGCAGAGGGGAAGAAGCTGTTCCTGAATCACTCAGTGTGTGTCTTCAGGCTCCTGTACCTCCTCCCTGATGGCAGAGGGGAAGCAGCAGTTCCTGAATCGTTGAGTGTGGGTCTTCAGGATCCTGTACCTCCTCCCAGATGGCAGAGGAGAGGAAGCTGTTCCTGAATCGTTGAGTGTGTGTCTTCAGGCTGCTGTACCTCCTCACTGAAGGCAGATGGGAAGAAACTGTTCCTGAATCGTTGAGTGTGCGTCTTCAGGCTCCTGTACCTCCTCCCTGATGGCAGAGGGGAGGAAGCTGTTCCTGAATCACTCAGTGTGTGTCTTCAGGCTCCTGTACCTCCTCCCTGATGGCAGCGGGGAAGCAGCAGTTCCTGCATCATTGAGTGTGTGTCTTCAGGCTTCTGTACCTCCTCCCTGATGGCAGAGGGGAAGAAGCTGTTCCTGAATCGTTGAGTGTGTGTCTTCAGGCTCCTGTACCTCCTCCCTGATGGCAGAGGGGAAGAAGCAGTTCCTGAATCGTTGAGTGTGTGTCTTCAGGCTCCTATACCTCCTTCCTGATGGTAGAGGGGAAGAAGCTGTTCCTGAATCATTGAGTGTGTGTCTTCAGGCCCCTGTTCCTCCTCCCTGATGGCAGAGGGGCAGAAGCTGTTCCTGAATCATTGAGTGTGTGTCTTCAGGCTCCAGTACCTCCTCCCTGACGGCAGAGGGGAAGAAACTGTTCCTGAATCGTTGAGTGTGTGTCTTCAGGCTCCAGTACCTCCTCCCTGATGGCAGAGGGGAAGAAACTGTTCCTGAATCGTTGAGTGTGTGTCTGCAGTCTCCTGTACCTCCCCCCTGTTAGCAGAGGGGCAGAAGCTGTTCCTGAATGATTGAGTGTGTGCCATCAGCCTCCTGTACCTCCTCCCTGATGGCAGAGGGGTAGAAGCTGTTCCTGAATCATTCAGTGTGTGTCTTCAGGCTCCTGTACCTCCTCCCTGATGGCAGAGGGGAAGAAACTGTTCCTGAATCGTTGAGTGTGTGTCTTCAGGCTCCTGTACCTCCTCCCTGATGGCAGAGGGGAAGAAGCTGTTCCTGAATCGTTGAGTGTGTGTCTTCAGGCTCCTGTACCTCCTCCCTGATGGCAGAGGGGAAGATGCTGATCCTGACTCGCTGAGTGTGTGTCTTCAGGCTTCTGTACCTCATCCCTGATGGCAGAGGGGAAGAAGATGTACCTGAATCGTTGAGTGTGTGCCTTCAGGCTCCTGTACCTCCTCCCTAATGGCAGAGGGGAAGGAGCTGTTCCTGAATCAATGAGTGTGTGTCTTCAGGCTCCTGTACCTCCTCCCTGATGGCAGAGGGGAAGAAGCTGTTCCTGAATCATTGAGTGTTTCTACAGGCTCCCGTACCTCCTCCCTGATGGCAGAGGGGAAGAAGCTGTTCCTGCATCGTTGATTGTGTGTCTTCAGGCTCCTGTACCTCCACCCTGATAGCAGAGGGGAAGAAACTGTTCCTGAATCGCTGAGTGTGTGTGTTTAGGCTCCTGTAACTGCTCCCTAATAGCAGAGGGGAAGAAACTGTTCCTGAATCATTGAGTGTGTGTCTTCAGGCTCCTGTACCTCCTCCCTGATGGCAGAGGGGAAGAAGCAGTTCCTGAATCGTTGAGTGTGTGTCTTCAGGCTCCGGTACCTCCACCCTGATAGCAGAGGGGAAGAAGCTGTTCCTGAATCGTTGAGTGTGTGACTTCAGGCTCCTGTACCTCCTCCCTGATGGCAGAGGGGAAGAAGCTGTTCCTGAATCACTCAGTGTGTGTCTTCAGGCTCCTGTACCTCCTCCCTGATGGCAGAGGGGAAGCAGCAGTTCCTGAATCGTTGAGTGTGGGTCTTCAGGCTCCTGTACCTCCTCCCAGATGGCAGAGGAGAGGAAGCTGTTCCTGAATCGTTGAGTGTGTGTCTTCAGGCTGCTGTACCTCCTCACTGAAGGCAGATGGGAAGAAACTGTTCCTGAATCGTTGAGTGTGCGTCTTCAGGCTCCTGTACCTCCTCCCTGATGGCAGAGGGGAGGAAGCTGTTCCTGAATCATTGAGTGTGTGTCTACAGGCTCCCGTACATCCTCCCTGATGGCAGAGGGGAAGAAGCTCTTCCTGCATCGTTGATTGTGTGTCTTCAGGCTCCTGTACCTCCACCCTGATAGCAGAGGGGAAGAAACTGTTCCTGAATCGCTGAGTGTGTGTGTTTAGGCTCCTGTAACTGCTCCCTAATAGCAGAGGGGAAGAAACTGTTCCTGAATCGTTGAGTGTGTGTCTTCAGGCTCCTGTACCTCCTCCCTGATGGCAGAGGGGACGAAACACTTCCTGAATCGTTGAGTGTGTGTCTTCAGGCTCCGGTACCTCCACCCTGTTAGCAGAGGGGAAGAAGCTGTTCCTGAATCGTTGAGTGCGTGTCTTCAGGCTCCTGTACCTCCTCCCTGATGGCAGATGGGAAGAAGCAGTTCCTGAATCGTTGAGTGTGTGTCTTCAGGCTCCTGTACCTCCTCCCTGATGGCAGAGGGGAAGAAGCAGTTCCTGAATCGTTGAGTGTGTGTCCTCAGGCTCCTGTACCTCCTCCCTGATGGAAGAGGGGAGGAAGCTGTTCCTGAATCGCTGAGTGTGTGTCTTTAGGCTCCTGTACCTCCTCCCTGATGGCAGAGGGGAAGCAGCAGTTCATGAATCGTTGAGTGTGTGTCTTCAGGCTCCTATACCTCCTCCCTGATGGCAGAGGGGAAGAAGCTGATCCTGACTCGCTGAGTGTGTGTCTTCAGGCTCCTGTACCTCCTCCCTAATGGCAGAGGGGAAGGAGCTGTTCCTGAATCGCTGAGTGTGTGTCTTCACGCTCCTGTACCTCCTCCCTGATGGCAGAGGGGAAGAAACTGTTCCTGAATCGTTGAGTGTGTGTCTTCAGGCTCCTGTACCTCCTCCCTGATGGCAGAGGGGAAGCTGCAGTTCCTGAATCGTTGAGTGTGTGTATTCAGGCTCCTATACCTCCTCCCTGATGGCAGAGGGGAAGAAGCTGATCCTGACTCGCTGAGTGTGTGTCTTCAGGCTTCTGTACCTCATCCCTGATGGCAGAGGGGAAGAAGATGTACCTGAATCGTTGAGTGTGTGCCTTCAGGCTCCTTTACCTCCTCCCTAATGGCAGAAGGGAAGGAGCTGTTCCTGAATCGCTGAGTGTGTGTCTTCAGGCTCCTGTACCTCCTCCCTGATGGCAGAGGGGAAGAAGCAGTTCCTGAATCGTTGAGTGTGTGTCTTCAGGCTCCGGTACCTCCACCCTGATAGCAGAGGGGAAGAAGCTGTTCCTGAATCGTTGAGTGTGTGACTTCAGGCTCCTGTACCTCCTCCCTGATGGCAGAGGGGAAGAAGCTGTTCCTGAATCACTCAGTGTGTGTCTTCAGGCTCCTGTACCTCCTCCCTGATGGCAGAGGGGAAGCAGCAGTTCCTGAATCGTTGAGTGTGGGTCTTCAGGCTCCTGTACCTCCTCCCAGATGGCAGAGGAGAGGAAGCTGTTCCTGAATCGTTGAGTGTGTGTCTTCAGGCTGCTGTACCTCCTCCCTGATGGCAGAGGGGAGGAAGCTGTTCCTGAATCGTTGAGTGTGTGTCTACAGGCTCCGGTACATCCTCCCTGATGGCAGAGGGGAAGAAGCTCTTCCTGCATCGTTGATTGTGTGTCTTCAGGCTCCTGTACCTCCACCCTGATAGCAGAGGGGAAGAAACTGTTCCTGAATCGCTGAGTGTGTGTGTTTAGGCTCCTGTAACTGCTCCCTAATAGCAGAGGGGAAGAAACTGTTCCTGAATCGTTGAGTGTGTGTCTTCAGGCTCCTGTACCTCCTCCCTGATGGCAGAGGGGACGAAACACTTCCTGAATCGTTGAGTGTGTGTCTTCAGGCTCCGGTACCTCCACCCTGTTAGCAGAGGGGAAGAAGCTGTTCCTGAATCGTTGAGTGCGTGTCTTCAGGCTCCTGTACCTCCTCCCTGATGGCAGATGGGAAGAAGCAGTTCCTGAATCGTTGAGTGTGTGTCTTCAGGCTCCTGTACCTCCTCCCTGATGGCAGAGGGGAAGAAGCAGTTCCTGAATCGTTGAGTGTGTGTCCTCAGGCTCCTGTACCTCCTCCCTGATGGAAGAGGGGAGGAAGCTGTTCCTGAATCGCTGAGTGTGTGTCTTTAGGCTCCTGTACCTCCTCCCTGATGGCAGAGGGGAAGAAACTGTCCCTGAATCGTTGAGTGTGTGTCTTCAGGCTCCTGTACCTCCTCCCTGATGGCAGAGGGGAAGCAGCAGTTCATGAATCGTTGAGTGTGTGTCTTCAGGCTCCTATACCTCCTCCCTGATGGCAGAGGGGAAGAAGCTGATCCTGACTCGCTGAGTGTGTGTCTTCAGGCTTCTGTACGTCATCCCTGATGGCAGAGGGGAAGAAGATGTACCTGAATCGTTGAGTGTGTGCCTTCAGGCTCCTGTACCTCCTCCCTAATGGCAGAGGGGAAGGAGCTGTTCCTGAATCGCTGAGTGTGTGTCTTCACGCTCCTGTACCTCCTCCCTGATGGCAGAGGGGAAGAAGCTGTTCCTGAATCACTCAGTGTGTGTCTTCAGGCTCCTGTACCTCCTCCCTGATGGCAGAGGGGAGGAAGCTGTTCCTGAATCGTTGAGTGTGTGTCTTCAGGCTGCTGTACCTCCTCACTGAAGGCAGATGGCAAGAAACTGTTCCTGAATCGTTGAGTGTGCGTCTTCAGGATCCTGTACCTCCTCCCTGATGGCAGAGGGGAGGAAGCTGTTCCTGAATCATTGAGTGTGTGTCTTCAGGCTCCTGTACCTCCTCCCTGATGGCAGAGGGGACGAAGCTGTTCCTGAATCGTTGAGTGTGTGTCTTCAGTCTCCGGTACCTCCACCCTAATAGCAGAGGGGAAGAAGCTGTTCCTGAATCGTTGAGTGTGTGACTTCAGTCTCCTGTACCTCCTCCCTGATGGCAGAGGGGAAGAAGCTCTTCCTGAATCACTCAGTGTGTGTCTTCAGGCTGCTGTACCTCCTCCCTGATGGCAGAGGGGAAGCAGCAGTACCTGAATCGTTGAGTGTGTGTCTTCAGGCTCCTGTACCTCCTCCCAGATGGCAGAGGGGAGGAAGCTGTTCCTGAATCGTTGAGTGTGTGTCTTCAGGCTCCTGTACCTCCTCCCTGATGGCAGAGGGGAAGATGCTGATCCTGACTCGCTGAGTGTGTGTCTTCAGGCTTCTGTACCTCATCCCTGATGGCAGAGGGGAAGAAGATGTACCTGAATCGTTGAGTGTGTGCCTTCAGGCTCCTGTACCTCCTCCCTAATGGCAGAGGGGAAGGAGCTGTTCCTGAATCGCTGAGTGTGTGTCTTCAGGCTCCTGTACCTCCTCCCTGATGGCAGAGGGGAAGAAGCTGTTCCTGAATCGTTGAGTGTGTGTCTTCAGGCTGCTGTACCTCCTCACTGAAGGCAGATGGGAAGAAACTGTTCCTGAATCGTTGAGTGTGCGTCTTCAGGCTCCTGTACCTCCTCCCTGATGGCAGAGGGGAGGCAGCTGTTCCTGAATCATTGAGTGTGTGTCTACAGGCTCCCGTACATCCTCCCTGATGGCAGAGGGGAAGAAGCTGTTCCTGCATCGTTGATTGTGTGTCTTCAGGCTCCTGTACCTCCACCCTGATAGCAGAGGGGATGAAACTGTTCCTGAATGGCTGAGTGTGTGTGTTTAGGCTCCTGTAACTGCTCCCTAATAGCAGAGGGGAAGAAACTGTTCCTGAATCGTTGAGTGTGTGTCTTCAGGCTCCTGTACCTCCTCCCTGATGGCAGAGGGGACGAAACTCTTCCTGAATCGTTGAGTGTGTGTCTTCAGGCTCCGGTACCTCCACCCTGTTAGCAGAGGGGAAGAAGCTGTTCCTGAATCGTTGAGTGCGTGTCTTCAGGCTCCTGACCTCCTCCCTGATGGCAGATGGGAAGAAGCAGTTCCTGAATCGTTGAGTGTGTGTCTTCAGGCTCCTGTACCTCCTCCCTGATGGCAGAGGGGAAGAAGCAGTTCCTGAATCGTTGAGTGTGTGTCCTCAGGCTCCTGTACCTCCTCCCTGATGGAAGAGGGGAGGAAGCTGTTCCTGAATCGCTGAGTGTGTGTCTTTAGGCTCCTGTACCTCCTCCCTGATGGCAGAGGGGAAGAAACTGTCCCTGAATCGTTGAGTGTGTGTCTTCAGGCTCCTGTACCTCCTCCCTGATGGCAGAGGGGAAGAAGCTGATCCTGACTCGCTGAGTGTGTGTCTTCAGGCTTCTGTACGTCATCCCTGATGGCAGAGGGGAAGAAGATGTACCTGAATCGTAGAGTGTGTGCCTTCAGGCTCCTATACCTCCTCCCTGATGGCAGAGGGAAAGAAGCTGATCCTGACTCGCTGAGTGTGTGTCTTCAGGCTTCTGTACGTCATCCCTGATGGCAGAGGGGAAGAAGATGTACCTGAATCGTTGAGTGTGTGCCTTCAGGCTCCTGTACCTCCTCCCTAATGGCAGAGAGGAAGGAGCTGTTCCTGAATCGCTGAGTGTGTGTCTTCAGGCTCCTGTACCTCCTCCCTGATGGCAGAGGGGAAGAAGCTGTTCCTGAATCACTCAGTGTGTGTCTTCAGGCTCCTGTACCTCCTGCCTGATGGCAGAGGGGAAGCAGCAGTTCCTGAATCGTTGAGTGTGTGTCATCAGGCTCCTGTACCTCCTCCCTGATGGCAGAGGGGAGGAAGCTGTTCCTGAATCGTTGAGTGTGTGTCTTCAGGCTGCTGTACCTCCTCACTGAAGGCAGATGGGAAGAAACTGTTCCTGAATCGTTGAGTGTGCGTCTTCAGGATCCTTTACCTCCTCCCTGATGGCAGAGGGGAGGAAGCTGTTCCTGAATCATTGAGTGTGTGTCTTCAGGCTCCTGTACCTCCTCCCTGATGGCAGAGGGGACGAAGCTGTTCCTGAATCGTTGAGTGTGTGTCTTCAGTCTCCGGTACCTCCACCCTGATAGCAGAGGGGAAGAAGCTGTTCCTGAATCGTTGAGTGTGTGTCTTCAGTCTCCTGTACCTCCTCCCTGATGGCAGAGGGGAAGAAGCTGTTCCTGAATCGTTGAGTGTGTGACTTCAGGCTCCTGTACCTCCTCCCTGATGGCAGAGGGGAAGAAGCTGATCCTGAATCGTTGACTGTGTGTCTTCGGGCTCCTGTACCTCCTCCCTGATGGAAGAGGGGAGGAAGCTGTTCCTGAATCGCTGAGTGTGTGTCTTTAGGCTCCTGTACCTCCTCCCTGATGGCAGAGGGGAAGAATCTGTTCTTGAATCGTTGAGTGTGCGTCTTCAGGCTCCTGTACCTCCTCCCTGATGGCAGAGGGGAGGAAGCTGTTCCTGAATCATTGAGTGTGTGTCTACAGGCTCCTGTAACTGCTCCCTGATAGCAGAGGGGAAGAAACGGTTCCTGAATCGTTGAGTGTGTGTCTTCAGGCTCCTGTACATCCTCCCTGATGGCAGAGGGGAAGAAGCTGTTCCTGAATCGTTGAGTGTGTGTCTTCAGGCTCCTGTACCTCCTCCCTGATGGCAGATGGGAAGAAGCAGTTCCTGAATCGTTGAGTGTGTGTCTTCAGGCTCCTGTACCTCCTCCCTGATGGCAGAGGGGAAGAAGCAGTTCCTGAATCGTTGAGTGTGTGTCCTCAGGCTCCTGTACCTCCTCCCTGATGGAAGAGGGGAGGAAGCTGTTCCTGAATCGCTGAGTGTGTGTCTTTAGGCTCCTGTACCTCCTCCCTGATGGCAGAGGGGAAGAAACTGTCCCTGAATCGTTGAGTGTGTGTCTTCAGGCTCCTGTACCTCCTCCCTGATGGCAGAGGGGAAGAAACTGTTCCTGAATCGTTGAGTGTGTGTCTTCAGGCTCCTGTACCTCCTCCCTGATGGCAGAGGGGAAGCAGCAGTTCCTGAATCGTTGAGTGTGTGTATTCAGGCTCCTATACCTCCTCCCTGATGGCAGAGGGGAAGAAGCTGATCCTGACTCGCTGAGTGTGTGTCTTCAGGCTTCTGTACCTCATCCCTGATGGCAGAGGGGAAGACGATGTACCTGAATCGTTGAGTGTGTGCCTTCAGGCTCCTTTACCTCCTCCCTAAAGGCAGAAGGGAAGGAGCTGTTCCTGAATCGCTGAGTGTGTGTCTTCAGGCTCCTGTACCTCCTCCCTGATGGCAGAGGGGAGGAAGCTGTTCCTGAATCACTCAGTGTGTGTCTTCAGGCTCCTGTACCTCCTCCCTGATGGCAGCGGGGAAGCAGCAGTTCCTGCATCATTGAGTGTGTGTCTTCAGGCTTCTGTACCTCCTCCCTGATGGCAGAGGGGAAGAAGCTGTTCCTGAATCGTTGAGTGTGTGTCTTCAGGCTCCTGTACCTCCTCCCTGATGGCAGAGGGGAAGAAGCAGTTCCTGAATCGTTGAGTGTGTGTCTTCAGGCTCCTATACCTCCTTCCTGATGGTAGAGGGGAAGAAGCTGTTCCTGAATCATTGAGTGTGTGTCTTCAGGCCCCTGTTCCTCCTCCCTGATGGCAGAGGGGCAGAAGCTGTTCCTGAATCATTGAGTGTGTGTCTTCAGGCTCCAGTACCTCCTCCCTGACGGCAGAGGGGAAGAAACTGTTCCTGAATCGTTGAGTGTGTGTCTTCAGGCTCCAGTACCTCCTCCCTGATGGCAGAGGGGAAGAAACTGTTCCTGAATCGTTGAGTGTGTGTCTGCAGTCTCCTGTACCTCCCCCCTGTTAGCAGAGGGGCAGAAGCTGTTCCTGAATGATTGAGTGTGTGCCATCAGCCTCCTGTACCTCCTCCCTGATGGCAGAGGGGTAGAAGCTGTTCCTGAATCATTCAGTGTGTGTCTTCAGGCTCCTGTACCTCCTCCCTGATGGCAGAGGGGAAGAAACTGTTCCTGAATCGTTGAGTGTGTGTCTTCAGGCTCCTGTACCTCCTCCCTGATGGCAGAGGGGAAGAAGCTGTTCCTGAATCGTTGAGTGTGTGTCTTCAGGCTCCTGTACCTCCTCCCTGATGGCAGAGGGGAAGATGCTGATCCTGACTCGCTGAGTGTGTGTCTTCAGGCTTCTGTACCTCATCCCTGATGGCAGAGGGGAAGAAGATGTACCTGAATCGTTGAGTGTGTGCCTTCAGGCTCCTGTACCTCCTCCCTAATGGCAGAGGGGAAGGAGCTGTTCCTGAATCAATGAGTGTGTGTCTTCAGGCTCCTGTACCTCCTCCCTGATGGCAGAGGGGAAGAAGCTGTTCCTGAATCATTGAGTGTTTCTACAGGCTCCCGTACCTCCTCCCTGATGGCAGAGGGGAAGAAGCTGTTCCTGCATCGTTGATTGTGTGTCTTCAGGCTCCTGTACCTCCACCCTGATAGCAGAGGGGAAGAAACTGTTCCTGAATCGCTGAGTGTGTGTGTTTAGGCTCCTGTAACTGCTCCCTAATAGCAGAGGGGAAGAAACTGTTCCTGAATCATTGAGTGTGTGTCTTCAGGCTCCTGTACCTCCTCCCTGATGGCAGAGGGGAAGAAGCAGTTCCTGAATCGTTGAGTGTGTGTCTTCAGGCTCCGGTACCTCCACCCTGATAGCAGAGGGGAAGAAGCTGTTCCTGAATCGTTGAGTGTGTGACTTCAGGCTCCTGTACCTCCTCCCTGATGGCAGAGGGGAAGAAGCTGTTCCTGAATCACTCAGTGTGTGTCTTCAGGCTCCTGTACCTCCTCCCTGATGGCAGAGGGGAAGCAGCAGTTCCTGAATCGTTGAGTGTGGGTCTTCAGGCTCCTGTACCTCCTCCCAGATGGCAGAGGAGAGGAAGCTGTTCCTGAATCGTTGAGTGTGTGTCTTCAGGCTGCTGTACCTCCTCACTGAAGGCAGATGGGAGGAAACTGTTCCTGACTCGTTGAGTGTGCGTCTTCAGGCTCCTGTACCTCCTCCCTGATGGCAGAGGGGAGGAAGCTGTTCCTGAATCATTGAGTGTGTGTCTACAGGCTCCCGTACATCCTCCCTGATGGCAGAGGGGAAGAAGCTCTTCCTGCATCGTTGATTGTGTGTCTTCAGGCTCCTGTACCTCCACCCTGATAGCAGAGGGGAAGAAACTGTTCCTGAATCGCTGAGTGTGTGTGTTTAGGCTCCTGTAACTGCTCCCTAATAGCAGAGGGGAAGAAACTGTTCCTGAATCGTTGAGTGTGTGTCTTCAGGCTCCTGTACCTCCTCCCTGATGGCAGAGGGGACGAAACACTTCCTGAATCGTTGAGTGTGTGTCTTCAGGCTCCGGTACCTCCACCCTGTTAGCAGAGGGGAAGAAGCTGTTCCTGAATCGTTGAGTGCGTGTCTTCAGGCTCCTGTACCTCCTCCCTGATGGCAGATGGGAAGAAGCAGTTCCTGAATCGTTGAGTGTGTGTCTTCAGGCTCCTGTACCTCCTCCCTGATGGCAGAGGGGAAGAAGCAGTTCCTGAATCGTTGAGTGTGTGTCCTCAGGCTCCTGTACCTCCTCCCTGATGGAAGAGGGGAGGAAGCTGTTCCTGAATCGCTGAGTGTGTGTCTTTAGGCTCCTGTACCTCCTCCCTGATGGCAGAGGGGAAGAAACTGTCCCTGAATCGTTGAGTGTGTGTCTTCAGGCTCCTGTACCTCCTCCCTGATGGCAGAGGGGAAGCAGCAGTTCATGAATCGTTGAGTGTGTGTCTTCAGGCTCCTATACCTCCTCCCTGATGGCAGAGGGGAAGAAGCTGATCCTGACTCGCTGAGTGTGTGTCTTCAGGCTCCTGTACCTCCTCCCTAATGGCAGAGGGGAAGGAGCTGTTCCTGAATCGCTGAGTGTGTGTCTTCACGCTCCTGTACCTCCTCCCTAATGGCAGAGGGGAAGAAACTGTTCCTGAATCGTTGAGTGTGTGTCTTCAGGCTCCTGTACCTCCTCCCTGATGGCAGAGGGGAAGCTGCAGTTCCTGAATCGTTGAGTGTGTGTATTCAGGCTCCTATACCTCCTCCCTGATGGCAGAGGGGAAGAAGCTGATCCTGACTCGCTGAGTGTGTGTCTTCAGGCTTCTGTACCTCATCCCTGATGGCAGAGGGGAAGAAGATGTACCTGAATCGTTGAGTGTGTGCCTTCAGGCTCCTTTACCTCCTCCCTAATGGCAGAAGGGAAGGAGCTGTTCCTGAATCGCTGAGTGTGTGTCTTCAGGCTCCTGTACCTCCTCCCTGATGGCAGAGGGGAAGAAGCTGTTCCTGAATCACTCAGTGTGTGTCTTCAGGCTCCTGTACCTCCTCCCTGATGGCAGAGGGGAAGCAGCAGTTCCTGAATCGTTGAGTGTGGGTCTTCAGGATCCTGTACCTCCTCCCAGATGGCAGAGGAGAGGAAGCTGTTCCTGCATCATTGAGTGTGTGTCTTCAGGCTTCTGTACCTCCTCCCTGATGGCAGAGGGGAAGAAGCTGTTCCTGAATCGTTGAGTGTGTGTCTTCAGGCTCCTGTACCTCCTCCCTGATGGCAGAGGGGAAGAAGCAGTTCCTGAATCGTTGAGTGTGTGTCTTCAGGCTCCTATACCTCCTTCCTGATGGTAGAGGGGAAGAAGCTGTTCCTGAATCATTGAGTGTGTGTCTTCAGGCCCCTGTTCCTCCTCCCTGATGGCAGAGGGGCAGAAGCTGTTCCTGAATCATTGAGTGTGTGTCTTCAGGCTCCAGTACCTCCTCCCTGACGGCAGAGGGGAAGAAACTGTTCCTGAATCGTTGAGTGTGTGTCTTCAGGCTCCAGTACCTCCTCCCTGATGGCAGAGGGGAAGAAACTGTTCCTGAATCGTTGAGTGTGTGTCTGCAGTCTCCTGTACCTCCCCCCTGTTAGCAGAGGGGCAGAAGCTGTTCCTGAATGATTGAGTGTGTGCCATCAGCCTCCTGTACCTCCTCCCTGATGGCAGAGGGGTAGAAGCTGTTCCTGAATCATTCAGTGTGTGTCTTCAGGCTCCTGTACCTCCTCCCTGATGGCAGAGGGGAAGAAACTGTTCCTGAATCGTTGAGTGTGTGTCTTCAGGCTCCTGTACCTCCTCCCTGATGGCAGAGGGGAAGAAGCTGTTCCTGAATCGTTGAGTGTGTGTCTTCAGGCTCCTGTACCTCCTCCCTGATGGCAGAGGGGAAGATGCTGATCCTGACTCGCTGAGTGTGTGTCTTCAGGCTTCTGTACCTCATCCCTGATGGCAGAGGGGAAGAAGATGTACCTGAATCGTTGAGTGTGTGCCTTCAGGCTCCTGTACCTCCTCCCTAATGGCAGAGGGGAAGGAGCTGTTCCTGAATCAATGAGTGTGTGTCTTCAGGCTCCTGTACCTCCTCCCTGATGGCAGAGGGGAAGAAGCTGTTCCTGAATCATTGAGTGTTTCTACAGGCTCCCGTACCTCCTCCCTGATGGCAGAGGGGAAGAAGCTGTTCCTGCATCGTTGATTGTGTGTCTTCAGGCTCCTGTACCTCCACCCTGATAGCAGAGGGGAAGAAACTGTTCCTGAATCGCTGAGTGTGTGTGTTTAGGCTCCTGTAACTGCTCCCTAATAGCAGAGGGGAAGAAACTGTTCCTGAATCATTGAGTGTGTGTCTTCAGGCTCCTGTACCTCCTCCCTGATGGCAGAGGGGAAGAAGCAGTTCCTGAATCGTTGAGTGTGTGTCTTCAGGCTCCGGTACCTCCACCCTGATAGCAGAGGGGAAGAAGCTGTTCCTGAATCGTTGAGTGTGTGACTTCAGGCTCCTGTACCTCCTCCCTGATGGCAGAGGGGAAGAAGCTGTTCCTGAATCACTCAGTGTGTGTCTTCAGGCTCCTGTACCTCCTCCCTGATGGCAGAGGGGAAGCAGCAGTTCCTGAATCGTTGAGTGTGGGTCTTCAGGCTCCTGTACCTCCTCCCAGATGGCAGAGGAGAGGAAGCTGTTCCTGAATCGTTGAGTGTGTGTCTTCAGGCTGCTGTACCTCCTCCCTGATGGCAGAGGGGAGGAAGCTGTTCCTGAATCGTTGAGTGTGTGTCTACAGGCTCCGGTACATCCTCCCTGATGGCAGAGGGGAAGAAGCTCTTCCTGCATCGTTGATTGTGTGTCTTCAGGCTCCTGTACCTCCACCCTGATAGCAGAGGGGAAGAAACTGTTCCTGAATCGCTGAGTGTGTGTGTTTAGGCTCCTGTAACTGCTCCCTAATAGCAGAGGGGAAGAAACTGTTCCTGAATCGTTGAGTGTGTGTCTTCAGGCTCCTGTACCTCCTCCCTGATGGCAGAGGGGACGAAACACTTCCTGAATCGTTGAGTGTGTGTCTTCAGGCTCCGGTACCTCCACCCTGTTAGCAGAGGGGAAGAAGCTGTTCCTGAATCGTTGAGTGCGTGTCTTCAGGCTCCTGTACCTCCTCCCTGATGGCAGATGGGAAGAAGCAGTTCCTGAATCGTTGAGTGTGTGTCTTCAGGCTCCTGTACCTCCTCCCTGATGGCAGAGGGGAAGAAGCAGTTCCTGAATCGTTGAGTGTGTGTCCTCAGGCTCCTGTACCTCCTCCCTGATGGAAGAGGGGAGGAAGCTGTTCCTGAATCGCTGAGTGTGTGTCTTTAGGCTCCTGTACCTCCTCCCTGATGGCAGAGGGGAAGAAACTGTCCCTGAATCGTTGAGTGTGTGTCTTCAGGCTCCTGTACCTCCTCCCTGATGGCAGAGGGGAAGCAGCAGTTCATGAATCGTTGAGTGTGTGTCTTCAGGCTCCTATACCTCCTCCCTGATGGCAGAGGGGAAGAAGCTGATCCTGACTCGCTGAGTGTGTGTCTTCAGGCTTCTGTACGTCATCCCTGATGGCAGAGGGGAAGAAGATGTACCTGAATCGTTGAGTGTGTGCCTTCAGGCTCCTGTACCTCCTCCCTAATGGCAGAGGGGAAGGAGCTGTTCCTGAATCGCTGAGTGTGTGTCTTCACGCTCCTGTACCTCCTCCCTGATGGCAGAGGGGAAGAAGCTGTTCCTGAATCACTCAGTGTGTGTCTTCAGGCTCCTGTACCTCCTCCCTGATGGCAGAGGGGAGGAAGCTGTTCCTGAATCGTTGAGTGTGTGTCTTCAGGCTGCTGTACCTCCTCACTGAAGGCAGATGGCAAGAAACTGTTCCTGAATCGTTGAGTGTGCGTCTTCAGGATCCTGTACCTCCTCCCTGATGGCAGAGGGGAGGAAGCTGTTCCTGAATCATTGAGTGTGTGTCTTCAGGCTCCTGTACCTCCTCCCTGATGGCAGAGGGGACGAAGCTGTTCCTGAATCGTTGAGTGTGTGTCTTCAGTCTCCGGTACCTCCACCCTAATAGCAGAGGGGAAGAAGCTGTTCCTGAATCGTTGAGTGTGTGACTTCAGTCTCCTGTACCTCCTCCCTGATGGCAGAGGGGAAGAAGCTCTTCCTGAATCACTCAGTGTGTGTCTTCAGGCTGCTGTACCTCCTCCCTGATGGCAGAGGGGAAGCAGCAGTACCTGAATCGTTGAGTGTGTGTCTTCAGGCTCCTGTACCTCCTCCCAGATGGCAGAGGGGAGGAAGCTGTTCCTGAATCGTTGAGTGTGTGTCTTCAGGCTCCTGTACCTCCTCCCTGATGGCAGAGGGGAAGATGCTGATCCTGACTCGCTGAGTGTGTGTCTTCAGGCTTCTGTACCTCATCCCTGATGGCAGAGGGGAAGAAGATGTACCTGAATCGTTGAGTGTGTGCCTTCAGGCTCCTGTACCTCCTCCCTAATGGCAGAGGGGAAGGAGCTGTTCCTGAATCGCTGAGTGTGTGTCTTCAGGCTCCTGTACCTCCTCCCTGATGGCAGAGGGGAAGAAGCTGTTCCTGAATCATTGAGTGTTTCTACAGGCTCCCGTACCTCCTCCCTGATGGCAGAGGGGAAGAAGCTGTTCCTGCATCGTTGATTGTGTGTCTTCAGGCTCCTGTACCTCCACCCTGATAGCAGAGGGGAAGAAACTGTTCCTGAATCGCTGAGTGTGTGTGTTTAGGCTCCTGTAACTGCTCCCTAATAGCAGAGGGGAAGAAACTGTTCCTGAATCATTGAGTGTGTGTCTTCAGGCTCCTGTACCTCCTCCCTGATGGCAGAGGGGAAGAAGCAGTTCCTGAATCGTTGAGTGTGTGTCTTCAGGCTCCGGTACCTCCACCCTGATAGCAGAGGGGAAGAAGCTGTTCCTGAATCGTTGAGTGTGTGACTTCAGGCTCCTGTACCTCCTCCCTGATGGCAGAGGGGAAGAAGCTGTTCCTGAATCACTCAGTGTGTGTCTTCAGGCTCCTGTACCTCCTCCCTGATGGCAGAGGGGAAGCAGCAGTTCCTGAATCGTTGAGTGTGGGTCTTCAGGCTCCTGTACCTCCTCCCAGATGGCAGAGGAGAGGAAGCTGTTCCTGAATCGTTGAGTGTGTGTCTTCAGGCTGCTGTACCTCCTCCCTGATGGCAGAGGGGAGGAAGCTGTTCCTGAATCGTTGAGTGTGTGTCTACAGGCTCCGGTACATCCTCCCTGATGGCAGAGGGGAAGAAGCTCTTCCTGCATCGTTGATTGTGTGTCTTCAGGCTCCTGTACCTCCACCCTGATAGCAGAGGGGAAGAAACTGTTCCTGAATCGCTGAGTGTGTGTGTTTAGGCTCCTGTAACTGCTCCCTAATAGCAGAGGGGAAGAAACTGTTCCTGAATCGTTGAGTGTGTGTCTTCAGGCTCCTGTACCTCCTCCCTGATGGCAGAGGGGACGAAACACTTCCTGAATCGTTGAGTGTGTGTCTTCAGGCTCCGGTACCTCCACCCTGTTAGCAGAGGGGAAGAAGCTGTTCCTGAATCGTTGAGTGCGTGTCTTCAGGCTCCTGTACCTCCTCCCTGATGGCAGATGGGAAGAAGCAGTTCCTGAATCGTTGAGTGTGTGTCTTCAGGCTCCTGTACCTCCTCCCTGATGGCAGAGGGGAAGAAGCAGTTCCTGAATCGTTGAGTGTGTGTCCTCAGGCTCCTGTACCTCCTCCCTGATGGAAGAGGGGAGGAAGCTGTTCCTGAATCGCTGAGTGTGTGTCTTTAGGCTCCTGTACCTCCTCCCTGATGGCAGAGGGGAAGAAACTGTCCCTGAATCGTTGAGTGTGTGTCTTCAGGCTCCTGTACCTCCTCCCTGATGGCAGAGGGGAAGCAGCAGTTCATGAATCGTTGAGTGTGTGTCTTCAGGCTCCTATACCTCCTCCCTGATGGCAGAGGGGAAGAAGCGGATCCTGACTCGCTGAGTGTGTGTCTTCAGGCTTCTGTACGTCATCCCTGATGGCAGAGGGGAAGAAGATGTACCTGAATCGTTGAGTGTGTGCCTTCAGGCTCCTGTACCTCCTCCCTAATGGCAGAGGGGAAGGAGCTGTTCCTGAATCGCTGAGTGTGTGTCTTCACGCTCCTGTACCTCCTCCCTGATGGCAGAGGGGAAGAAGCTGTTCCTGAATCACTCAGTGTGTGTCTTCAGGCTCCTGTACCTCCTCCCTGATGGCAGAGGGGAGGAAGCTGTTCCTGAATCGTTGAGTGTGTGTCTTCAGGCTGCTGTACCTCCTCACTGAAGGCAGATGGCAAGAAACTGTTCCTGAATCGTTGAGTGTGCGTCTTCAGGATCCTGTACCTCCTCCCTGATGGCAGAGGGGAGGAAGCTGTTCCTGAATCATTGAGTGTGTGTCTTCAGGCTCCTGTACCTCCTCCCTGATGGCAGAGGGGACGAAGCTGTTCCTGAATCGTTGAGTGTGTGTCTTCAGTCTCCGGTACCTCCACCCTAATAGCAGAGGGGAAGAAGCTGTTCCTGAATCGTTGAGTGTGTGACTTCAGTCTCCTGTACCTCCTCCCTGATGGCAGAGGGGAAGAAGCTCTTCCTGAATCACTCAGTGTGTGTCTTCAGGCTGCTGTACCTCCTCCCTGATGGCAGAGGGGAAGCAGCAGTACCTGAATCGTTGAGTGTGTGTCTTCAGGCTCCTGTACCTCCTCCCAGATGGCAGAGGGGAGGAAGCTGTTCCTGAATCGTTGAGTGTGTGTCTTCAGGCTGCTGTACCTCCTCACTGAAGGCAGATGGGAAGAAACTATTCTTGAATCGTTGAGTGTGCGTCTTCAGGCTCCTGTACCTAGTCCCTGATGGCAGAGGGGAGGAAGCTGTTCCTGAATCATTGAGTGTGTGTCTACAGGCTCCTGTAACTGCTCCCTGATAGCAGAGGGGAAGAAACTGTTCCTGAATCGTTGAGTGTGTGTCTTCAGGCTCCTGTACATCCTCCCTGATGGCAGAGGGGAAGAAGCTGTTCCTGAATCGTTGAGTGTGTGTCTTCAGGCTCCTGTACCTCCTCCCTGATGGCAGATGGGAAGAAGCAGTTCCTGAATCGTTGAGTCTGTGTCTTCAGGCTCCTGTACCTCCTCCCTGATGGCAGAGGGGAAGAAGCAGTTCCTGAATCGTTGAGTGTGTGTCCTCAGGCTCCTGTACCTCCTCCCTGATGGAAGAGGGGAGGAAGCTGTTCCTGAATCGCTGAGTGTGTGTCTTTAGGCTCCTGTACCTCCTCCCTGATGGCAGAGGGGAAGAAACTGTCCCTGAATCGTTGAGTGTGTGTCTTCAGGCTCCTGTACCTCCTCCCTGATGGCAGAGGGGAAGAAACTGTTCCTGAATCGTTGAGTGTGTCTCTTCAGGCTCCTGTACCTCCTCCCTGATGGCAGAGGGGAAGCAGCAGTTCCTGACTCGCTGAGTGTGTGTCTTCAGGCTTCTGTACCTCATCCCTGATGGCAGAGGGGAAGAAGATGTACCTGAATCGTTGAGTGTGTGCCTTCAGGCTCCTGTACCTCCTCCCTAATGGCAGAGGGGAAGAAACTGTCCCTGAATCGTTGAGTGTGTGCCTTCAGGCTCCTGTACCTCCTCCCTGATGGCAGATGGGATGAAGCAGTTCCTGAATCGTTGAGTCTGTGTCTTCAGGCTCCTGTACCTCCTCCCAGATGGCAGAGGGGAAGAAGCAGTTACTGAATCGTTGAGTGTGTGTCCTCAGGCTCCTGTACCTCCTCCCTGATGGAAGAGGGGAGGAAGCTGTTCCTGAATCGCTGAGTGTGTGTCTTTAGGCTCCTGTACCTCCTCCCTGATGGCAGAGGGGAAGAAACTGTCCCTGAATCGTTGAGTGTGTGTCTTCAGGCTCCTGTACCTCCTCCCCGATGGCAGAGGGGAAGCAGCAGTTCCTGAATCCTTGAGTGTGTGTCTTCAGGCTCCTGTACCTCCTCCCTGATGGCAGAGGGGAAGAAGCTGATCCTGACTCGCTGAGTGTGTGTCTTCAGGCTTCTGTACGTCATCCCTGATGGCAGAGGGGAAGAAGATGTACCTGAATCGTTGAGTGTGTGCCTTCAGGCTCCTGTACCTCCTCCCTAATGGCAGAGGGGAAGGAGCTGTTCCTGAATCGCTGAGTGTGTGTCTTCAGGCTCCTGTACCTCCTCCCTGATGGCAGAGGGGAAGAACCTGTTCCTGAATCACTCAGTGTGTGTCTTCAGGCTCCTGTACCTCCTCCCTGATGGCAGAGGGGAGGAAGCTGTTCCTGAATCGTTGAGTGTGTGTCTTCAGGCTGCTGTTCCTCCTCACTGAAGGCAGATGGCAAGAAACTGTTCCTGAATCGTTGAGTGTGCGTCTTCAGGATCCTGTACCTCCTCCCTGATGGCAGAGGGGAGGAAGCTGTTCCTGAATCATTGAGTGTGTGTCTTCAGGCTCCTGTACCTCCTCCCTGATGGCAGAGGGGACGAAGCTGTTCCTGAATCGTTGAGTGTGTGTCTTCAGTCTCCGGTACCTCCACCCTGATAGCAGAGGGGAAGAAGCTGTTCCTGAATCGTTGAGTGTGTGTCTTCAGTCTCCTGTACCTCCTCCCTGATGGCAGAGGGGAAGCAGCAGTACCTGAATCGTTGAGTGTGTGTCTTCAGGCTCCTGTGCCTCCTCCCAGATGGCAGAGGGGAGGAAGCTGTTCCTGAATCGTTGAGTGTGTGTCTTCAGGCTGCTGTACCTCCTCACTGAAGGCAGATGGGAAGAAACTGTTCTTGAATCGTTGAGTGTGCGTCTTCAGGCTCCTGTACCTAGTCCCTGATGGCAGAGGGGAGGAAGCTGTTCCTGAATCATTGAGTGTGTGTCTACAGGCTCCTGTAACTGCTCCCTGATAGCAGAGGGGAAGAAACTGTTCCTGAATCGTTGAGTGTGTGTCTTCAGGCTCCTGTACATCCTCCCTGATGGCAGAGGGGAAGAAGCTGTTCCTGGATCGTTGAGTGTGTGACTTCAGGCTCCTGTACCTCCTCCCTGATGGCAGATGGGAAGAAGCAGTTCCTGAATCGTTGAGTGTGTGTCTTCAGGCTCCTGTACCTCCTCCCTGATGGCAGAGGGGAAGAAGCAGTTCCTGAATCGTTGAGTGTGTGTCTTCAGGCTCCTGTACCTCCTCCCTGATGGCAGAGGGGAAGAAGCAGTTCCTGAATCGTTGAGTGTGTGTCCTCAGGCTCCTGTACCTCCTCCCTGATGGAAGAGGGGAGGAAGCTGTTCCTGAATCGCTGAGTGTGTGTCTTTAGGCTCCTGTACCTCCTCCCTGATGGCAGAGGGGAAGAAACTGTCCCTGAATCGTTGAGTGTGTGTCTTCAGGCTTCTGTACCTCATCCCTGATGGCAGAGGGGAAGAAGATGTACCTGAATCGTTGAGTGTGTGCCTTCAGGCTCCTGTACCTCCTCCCTAATGGCAGAGGGGAAGGAGCTGTTCCTGAATCGCTGAGTGTGTGTCTTCAGGCTCCTGTACCTCCTCCCTGATGGCAGAGGGGAAGAAGCTGTTCCTGAATCACTCAGTGTGTGTCTTCAGGCTCCTGTACCTCCTCCCTGATGGCAGAGGGGAAGCAGCAGTTCCTGCATCATTGACTGTGTGTCTTCAGGCTTCTGTACCTCCTCCCTGATGGCAGAGGGGAAGAAGCTGTTCCTGAATCGTTGAGTGTGTGTCTTCAGGCTCCTGTACCTCCTCCCTGATGGCAGAGGGGAAGAAGCTGTTCCTGAATCGTTGAGTGTGTGTCTTCAAGCTCCTGTACCTCCTCCCTGATGGCAGAGGGGAAGAAGCTGTTCCTGAATCTTGGAGTGTGTGTCTTCAGGCTCCTATACCTCCTTCCTGATGGTAGAAGGGAAGAAGCTGTTCCTGAATCATTGAGTGTGTGTCTTCAGGCTCCAGTACCTCCTCCCTGATGGCAGAGGGGAAGAAACTGTTCCTGAATCTTGGAGTGTGTGTCTTCAGGCTCCTATACCTCCTTCCTGATGGTAGAAGGGAAGAAGCTGTTCCTGAATCATTGAGTGTGTGTCTTCAGGCCCCTGTACCTCCTCCCTGATGGCAGAGGGGCAGAAGCTGTTCCTGAATCATTGAGTGTGTGTCTTCAGGCTCCAGTACCTCCTCCCTGACGGCAGAGGGGAAGAAACTGTTCCTGAATCGTTGAGTGTGTGTCATCAGGCTCCAGTACCTCCTCCCTGATGGCAGAGGGGAAGAAACTGTTCCTGAATCGTTGAGTGTGTGTCTTCAGTCTCCTGTACCTCCCCCCTGTTAGCAGAGGGGCAGAAGATGTTCCTGAATGATTGAGTGTGTGCCTTCAGCCTCCTGTACCTCCTCCCTGATGGCAGAGGGGTAGAAGCTGTTCCTGAATCATTGAGTGTGTGTCTTCAGGCTCCTGTACCTCCTCCCTGATGGCAGAGGGGAAGAAACTGTTCCTGAATCGTTGAGTGTGTGTCTTCAGGCTCCTGTACCTCCTCCCTGATGGCAGAGGGGAAGAAGCTGTTCCTGAATCGTTGAGTGTGTGTCTTCAGGCTCCTGTACCTCCTCCCTGATGGAAGAGGGGAAGCAGCAGTTCCTGAATCGTTGAGTGTGTGTCTTCATGCTCCTGTACCTCCTCCCTGATGGCAGAGGGGAAGATGCTGATCCTGACTCGCTGAGTGTGTGTCTTCAGGCTCCTGTACCTCCTCCCTAATGGCAGAGGGGAAGGAGCTGTTCCTGAATCGCTGAGTGTGTTTCTTCAGGCTCCTGTACATCCTCCCTGATGGCAGAGGGGAAGAAGCTGTTCCTGAATCACTCAGTGTGTGTCTTCAGGCTCCTGTACCTCCTCCCTGATGGCAGAGGGGAAGCAGCAGTTCCTGAATCGTTGAGTGTGTGTCTTCAGGCTCCTGTACCTCCTCCCTGATGGCAGAGGGGAGAAAGCTGTTCCTGAATCGTTGAGTGTGTGTCTTCAGGCTCCTGTACCTCCTCCCTGATGGCAGAGGGGAAAAAGCAGTTCCTGAATTGTTGAGTGTGTGACTTCAGGCTCCTGTACCTCCTCCCTAATGGCAGAGGGGAAGAAGCTGTTCCTGAATCGTTGAGTGTGTGTCTTCAGGCTCCTGTACCTCCTCCCTGATGGCAGAGGGGAAGAAGCTGTTCCTGAATTGTTGAGTGTGTGTCTTCAGGCTCCTGTACCTCCTCCCTGATGGAAGAGGGGAAGAAGCTGTTCCTGAATCGCTGAGTGTGTGTCTTTAGGCTCCAGTACCTCCTCCCTGATGGCAGAGGGGAAGAAGCTGTTCCTGAATCGTTGAGTGTGTGTCTTCAGGCTCCTGCACCTCCTCCCTAATGGCAGAGGGGAAGGAGCTGTTCCTGAATCGCTGAGTGTGTGTCTTCAGGCTCCTGTACCTCCTCCCTGATGGCAGAGGGGAAGAAGCTGTTCCTGAATCACTCAGTGTGTGTCTTCAGGCTCCTGTACCTCCTCCCTGATGGCAGAATGGAAGCAGCAGTTCCTGAATCGTTGAGTGTGTGTCTTCAGGCTCCTGTACCTCCTCCCTGATGGCAGAGGGGAAGAAGCTCTTCCTGAATCGTTGAGTGTGTGTCTTCAGGCTCCTGTACCTCCTCCCTGATTGCAGAGGGGAAGAAGCTGTTCCTGAATCGTTGAGTGTGTGACTTCAGGCTCCTGTACCTCCTCCCTGATGGCAGAGGGGAAGAAGCTGATCCTGAATCGTTGAGTGTGTGTCTTCAGTCTCCGGTACCTCCACCCTAATAGCAGAGGGGAAGAAGCTGTTCCTGAATCGTTGAGTGTGTGACTTCAGTCTCCTGTACCTCCTCCCTGATGGCAGAGGGGAAGAAGCTCTTCCTGAATCACTCAGTGTGTGTCTTCAGGCTGCTGTACCTCCTCCCTGATGGCAGAGGGGAAGCAGCAGTACCTGAATCGTTGAGTGTGTGTCTTCAGGCTCCTGTACCTCCTCCCAGATGGCGAGGGGAGGAAGCTGTTCCTGAATCGTTGAGTGTGTGTCTTCAGGCTGCTGTACCTCCTCACTGAAGGCAGATGGGAAGAAACTATTCTTGAATCGTTGAGTGTGCGTCTTCAGGCTCCTGTACCTAGTCCCTGATGGCAGAGGGGAGGAAGCTGTTCCTGAATCATTGAGTGTGTGTCTACAGGCTCCTGTAACTGCTCCCTGATAGCAGAGGGGAAGAAACTGTTCCTGAATCGTTGAGTGTGTGTCTTCAGGCTCCTGTACATCCTCCCTGATGGCAGAGGGGAAGAAGCTGTTCCTGAATCGTTGAGTGTGTGTCTTCAGGCTCCTGTACCTCCTCCCTGATGGCAGATGGGAAGAAGCAGTTCCTGAATCGTTGAGTCTGTGTCTTCAGGCTCCTGTACCTCCTCCCTGATGGCAGAGGGGAAGAAGCAGTTCCTGAATCGTTGAGTGTGTGTCCTCAGGCTCCTGTACCTCCTCCCTGATGGAAGAGGGGAGGAAGCTGTTCCTGAATCGCTGAGTGTGTGTCTTTAGGCTCCTGTACCTCCTCCCTGATGGCAGAGGGGAAGAAACTGTCCCTGAATCGTTGAGTGTGTGTCTTCAGGCTCCTGTACCTCCTCCCTGATGGCAGAGGGGAAGAAACTGTTCCTGAATCGTTGAGTGTGTCTCTTCAGGCTCCTGTACCTCCTCCCTGATGGCAGAGGGGAAGCAGCAGTTCCTGACTCGCTGAGTGTGTGTCTTCAGGCTTCTGTACCTCATCCCTGATGGCAGAGGGGAAGAAGATGTACCTGAATCGTTGAGTGTGTGCCTTCAGGCTCCTGTACCTCCTCCCTAATGGCAGAGGGGAAGAAACTGTCCCTGAATCGTTGAGTGTGTGCCTTCAGGCTCCTGTACCTCCTCCCTGATGGCAGATGGGATGAAGCAGTTCCTGAATCGTTGAGTCTGTGTCTTCAGGCTCCTGTACCTCCTCCCAGATGGCAGAGGGGAAGAAGCAGTTACTGAATCGTTGAGTGTGTGTCCTCAGGCTCCTGTACCTCCTCCCTGATGGAAGAGGGGAGGAAGCTGTTCCTGAATCGCTGAGTGTGTGTCTTTAGGCTCCTGTACCTCCTCCCTGATGGCAGAGGGGAAGAAACTGTCCCTGAATCGTTGAGTGTGTGTCTTCAGGCTCCTGTACCTCCTCCCCGATGGCAGAGGGGAAGAAGCAGTTCCTGAATCCTTGAGTGTGTGTCTTCAGGCTCCTGTACCTCCTCCCTGATGGCAGAGGGGAAGAAGCTGATCCTGACTCGCTGAGTGTGTGTCTTCAGGCTTCTGTACATCATCCCTGATGGCAGAGGGGAAGAAGATGTACCTGAATCGTTGAGTGTGTGCCTTCAGGCTCCTGTACCTCCTCCCTAATGGCAGAGGGGAAGGAGCTGTTCCTGAATCGCTGAGTGTGTGTCTTCAGGCTCCTGTACCTCCTCCCTGATGGCAGAGGGGAAGAACCTGTTCCTGAATCACTCAGTGTGTGTCTTCAGGCTCCTGTACCTCCTCCCTGATGGCAGAGGGGAGGAAGCTGTTCCTGAATCGTTGAGTGTGTGTCTTCAGGCTGCTGTTCCTCCTCACTGAAGGCAGATGGCAAGAAACTGTTCCTGAATCGTTGAGTGTGCGTCTTCAGGATCCTGTACCTCCTCCCTGATGGCAGAGGGGAGGAAGCTGTTCCTGAATCATTGAGTGTGTGTCTTCAGGCTCCTGTACCTCCTCCCTGATGGCAGAGGGGACGAAGCTGTTCCTGAATCGTTGAGTGTGTGTCTTCAGTCTCCGGTACCTCCACCCTGATAGCAGAGGGGAAGAAGCTGTTCCTGAATCGTTGAGTGTGTGTCTTCAGTCTCCTGAACCTCCTCCCTGATGGCAGAGGGGAAGCAGCAGTACCTGAATCGTTGAGTGTGTGTCTTCAGGCTCCTGTGCCTCCTCCCAGATGGCAGAGGGGAGGAAGCTGTTCCTGAATCGTTGAGTGTGTGTCTTCAGGCTGCTGTACCTCCTCACTGAAGGCAGATGGGAAGAAACTGTTCTTGAATCGTTGAGTGTGCGTCTTCAGGCTCCTGTACCTAGTCCCTGATGGCAGAGGGGAGGAAGCTGTTCCTGAATCATTGAGTGTGTGTCTACAGGCTCCTGTAACTGCTCCCTGATAGCAGAGGGGAAGAAACTGTTCCTGAATCGTTGAGTGTGTGTCTTCAGGCTCCTGTACATCCTCCCTGATGGCAGAGGGGAAGAAGCTGTTCCTGGATCGTTGAGTGTGTGACTTCAGGCTCCTGTACCTCCTCCCTGATGGCAGATGGGAAGAAGCAGTTCCTGAATCGTTGAGTGTGTGTCTTCAGGCTCCTGTACCTCCTCCCTGATGGCAGAGGGGAAGAAGCAGTTCCTGAATCGTTGAGTGTGTGTCTTCAGGCTCCTGTACCTCCTCCCTGATGGCAGAGGGGAAGAAGCAGTTCCTGAATCGTTGAGTGTGTGTCCTCAGGCTCCTGTACCTCCTCCCTGATGGAAGAGGGGAGGAAGCTGTTCCTGAATCGCTGAGTGTGTGTCTTTAGGCTCCTGTACCTCCTCCCTGATGGCAGAGGGGAAGAAACTGTCCCTGAATCGTTGAGTGTGTGTCTTCAGGCTTCTGTACCTCATCCCTGATGGCAGAGGGGAAGAAGATGTACCTGAATCGTTGAGTGTGTGCCTTCAGGCTCCTGTACCTCCTCCCTAATGGCAGAGGGGAAGGAGCTGTTCCTGAATCGCTGAGTGTGTGTCTTCAGGCTCCTGTACCTCCTCCCTGATGGCAGAGGGGAAGAAGCTGTTCCTGAATCACTCAGTGTGTGTCTTCAGGCTCCTGTACCTCCTCCCTGATGGCAGAGGGGAAGCAGCAGTTCCTGCATCATTGAGTGTGTGTCTTCAGGCTTCTGTACCTCCTCCCTGATGGCAGAGGGGAAGAAGCTGTTCCTGAATCGTTGAGTGTGTGTCTTCAGGCTCCTGTACCTCCTCCCTGATGGCAGAGGGGAAGAAGCTGTTCCTGAATCGTTGAGTGTGTGTCTTCAAGCTCCTGTACCTCCTCCCTGATGGCAGAGGGGAAGAAGCTGTTCCTGAATCTTGGAGTGTGTGTCTTCAGGCTCCTATACCTCCTTCCTGATGGTAGAAGGGAAGAAGCTGTTCCTGAATCATTGAGTGTGTGTCTTCAGGCTCCAGTACCTCCTCCCTGATGGCAGAGGGGAAGAAACTGTTCCTGAATCTTGGAGTGTGTGTCTTCAGGCTCCTATACCTCCTTCCTGATGGTAGAAGGGAAGAAGCTGTTCCTGAATCATTGAGTGTGTGTCTTCAGGCCCCTGTACCTCCTCCCTGATGGCAGAGGGGCAGAAGCTGTTCCTGAATCATTGAGTGTGTGTCTTCAGGCTCCAGTACCTCCTCCCTGACGGCAGAGGGGAAGAAACTGTTCCTGAATCGTTGAGTGTGTGTCATCAGGCTCCAGTACCTCCTCCCTGATGGCAGAGGGGAAGAAACTGTTCCTGAATCGTTGAGTGTGTGTCTTCAGTCTCCTGTACCTCCCCCCTGTTAGCAGAGGGGCAGAAGATGTTCCTGAATGATTGAGTGTGTGCCTTCAGCCTCCTGTACCTCCTCCCTGATGGCAGAGGGGTAGAAGCTGTTCCTGAATCATTGAGTGTGTGTCTTCAGGCTCCTGTACCTCCTCCCTGATGGCAGAGGGGAAGAAACTGTTCCTGAATCGTTGAGTGTGTGTCTTCAGGCTCCTGTACCTCCTCCCTGATGGCAGAGGGGAAGAAGCTGTTCCTGAATCGTTGAGTGTGTGTCTTCAGGCTCCTGTACCTCCTCCCTGATGGAAGAGGGGAAGCAGCAGTTCCTGAATCGTTGAGTGTGTGTCTTCATGCTCCTGTACCTCCTCCCTGATGGCAGAGGGGAAGATGCTGATCCTGACTCGCTGAGTGTGTGTCTTCAGGCTCCTGTACCTCCTCCCTAATGGCAGAGGGGAAGGAGCTGTTCCTGAATCGCTGAGTGTGTTTCTTCAGGCTCCTGTACATCCTCCCTGATGGCAGAGGGGAAGAAGCTGTTCCTGAATCACTCAGTGTGTGTCTTCAGGCTCCTGTACCTCCTCCCTGATGGCAGAGGGGAAGCAGCAGTTCCTGAATCGTTGAGTGTGTGTCTTCAGGCTCCTGTACCTCCTCCCTGATGGCAGAGGGGAGAAAGCTGTTCCTGAATCGTTGAGTGTGTGTCTTCAGGCTCCTGTACCTCCTCCCTGATGGCAGAGGGGAAAAAGCAGTTCCTGAATTGTTGAGTGTGTGACTTCAGGCTCCTGTACCTCCTCCCTAATGGCAGAGGGGAAGAAGCTGTTCCTGAATCGTTGAGTGTGTGTCTTCAGGCTCCTGTACCTCCTCCCTGATGGCAGAGGGGAAGAAGCTGTTCCTGAATTGTTGAGTGTGTGTCTTCAGGCTCCTGTACCTCCTCCCTGATGGAAGAGGGGAAGAAGCTGTTCCTGAATCGCTGAGTGTGTGTCTTTAGGCTCCAGTACCTCCTCCCTGATGGCAGAGGGGAAGAAGCTGTTCCTGAATCGTTGAGTGTGTGTCTTCAGGCTCCTGCACCTCCTCCCTAATGGCAGAGGGGAAGGAGCTGTTCCTGAATCGCTGAGTGTGTGTCTTCAGGCTCCTGTACCTCCTCCCTGATGGCAGAGGGGAAGAAGCTGTTCCTGAATCACTCAGTGTGTGTCTTCAGGCTCCTGTACCTCCTCCCTGATGGCAGAATGGAAGCAGCAGTTCCTGAATCGTTGAGTGTGTGTCTTCAGGCTCCTGTACCTCCTCCCTGATGGCAGAGGGGAAGAAGCTCTTCCTGAATCGTTGAGTGTGTGTCTTCAGGCTCCTGTACCTCCTCCCTGATTGCAGAGGGGAAGAAGCTGTTCCTGAATCGTTGAGTGTGTGACTTCAGGCTCCTGTACCTCCTCCCTGATGGCAGAGGGGAAGAAGCTGATCCTGAATCGTTGACTGTGTGTCTTCGGGCTCCTGTACCTCCTCCCTGATGGAAGAGGGGAGGAAGCTGTTCCTGAATCGCTGAGTGTGTGTCTTTAGGCTCCTGTACCTCCTCCCTGATGGCAGAGGGGAAGAAACTGTTCCTGAATCGTTGAGTGTGTGTCTTCAGGCTCCTGTACCTCCTCCCTGATGGCAGAGGGGAAGAAGCTGTTCCTGAATCGTTGAGTGTGTGTCTTCAGGCTCCTGTACCTCCTCCATGATCGCAGAGGGGAAGCAGCAGTTCCTGAATCGTTGAGTGTATGTCTTCAGGCTCCTGTACCTCCTCCCTGATGGCAGAGGGGAAGAAGCTGATCCTGACTCACTGAGTGTGTGTCTTCAGGCTTCTGTACCTCATCCCTGATGGCAGAGGGGAAGAAGATGTACCTGAATCGTTGAGTGTGTGTCTTCAGGCTCCTGTACCTCCTCCCTGATGGCAGAGGGGAAGAAGCTGTTCCTGAATCGCAGAGTGTGTGTCTTTAGGCTCCAGTACCTCCTCCCTGATGGCAGAGGGGAAGAAGCTGTTCCTGAATCGTTGAGTGTGTGTCTTCAGGCTCCTGCACCTCCTCCCTAATGGCAGAGGGGAAGGAGCTGTTCCTGAATCGCTGAGTGTGTGTCTTCAGGCTCCTGTACCTCCTCCCTGATGGCAGAGGGGAAGAAGCTGTACCTGAATCACTCAGTGTGTGTCTTCAGGCTCCTGTACCTCCTCCCTGATGGCAGAGGGGAAGCAGCAGTTCCTGAATCGTTGAGTGTGTGTCTTCAGGCTCCTGTACATCCTCCCTGATGGCAGAGGGGAGGAAGCTGTTCCTGAATCGTTGAGTGTGTGTCTTCAGGCTCCTGTACCTCCTCCCTGATGGAAGAGGGGAGGATGCTGTTCCTGAATCGCTGAGTGTGTGTCTTCAGGCTCCTGTACCTCCTCCTTGATGGCAGAGGGGAAGAAGCTGTTCCTGAAACGTTGAGTGTGTGTCTTCAGGCTCCTGTACCTCCACCCTGATGGCAGAGGGGAAGAAGCTGATCCTGACTCGCTGAGTGTGTGTCTTCAGGCTTCTGGACCTCATCCCTGATGGCAGAGGGGAAGAAGCTGTTCCTGAATCGCTGAGTGTGTGTCTTCAGGCTCCTGTACCTCCTCCCTAATGGCAGAGGGGAAGGAGCTGTTCCTGAATCGCTGAGTGTGTTTCTTCAGGCTCCTGTACCTCCTCCCTGATGGCAGAGGGGAAGAAGCTGTTCCTGAATCATTCAGTGTGTGTCTTCCGGCTCCTGTACCTCCTCCCTGATGGCAGAGGGGAAGCAGCAGTTCCTGAATCGTTGAGTGTGTGTTTTCAGGCTCCTGTACCTCCTCCCTGATGGCAGAGGGGAAGAAACAGTTCCTGAATTGTTGAGTGTGTGACTTCAGGCTCCTGTACCTCCTCCCTAATGACAGAGGGGAAGAAGCTGTTCCTGAATCGTTGAGTGTGTGTCTTCTGGCTCCTGTACCTTCTCCCTGATGGCAGAGCGGAAGAAGCTGTTCCTGAATTGTTGAGTGTGTGTCTTCAGGCTCCTGTACCTCCTCCCTGATGGAAGAGGGGAAGAAGCTGTTCCTGAATCGCTGAGTGTGTGTCTTTAGGCTCCAGTACCTCCTCCCTGATGGCAGAGGGGAAGAAGCTGTTCCTGAATCGTTGAGTGTGTGTCTTCAGGCTCCTGCACCTCCTCCCTAATGGCAGAGGGGAAGGAGCTGTTCCTGAATCGCTGAGTGTGTGTCTTCAGGCTCCTGTACCTCCTCCCTGATGGCAGAGGGGAAGAAGCTGTTCCTGAATCACTCAGTGTGTGTCTTCAGGCTCCTGTACCTCCTCCCTGATGGCAGAAGGGAAGCAGCTGTTCCTGAATCGTTGAGTGTGTGTCTTCAGGCTCCTGTACCTCCTCCCTGATGGCAGAGGGGAGGAAGCTCTTCCTGAATCGTTGAGTGTGTGTCTTCAGGCTCCTGTACGTCCTCCCTGATGGCAGAGGGGAAGAAGCTGTTCCTGAATCGTTGGGTGTGTGACTTCAGGCTCCTGTACCTCCTCCCTGATGGCAGAGGGGAAGAAGCTGATCCTGAATCGTTGACTGTGTGTCTTCGGGCTCCTGTACCTCCTCCCTGATGGAAGAGGGGAGGAAGCTGTTCCTGAATCGCTGAGTGTGTGTCTTTAGGCTCCTGTACCTCCTCCCTGATGGCAGAGGGGAAGAAACTGTTCCTGAATCGTTGAGTGTGTGTCTTCAGGCTCCTGTACCTCCTCCCTGATGGCAGAGGGGAAGAAGCTGTTCCTGAATCGCTGAGTGTGTGTCTTTAGGCTCCAGTACCTCCTCCCTGATGGCAGAGGGGAAGAAGCTGTTCCTGAATCGTTGAGTGTGTGTCTTCAGGCTCCTGCACCTCCTCCCTAATGGCAGAGGGGAAGGAGCTGTTCCTGAATCGCTGAGTGTGTGTCTTCAGGCTCCTGTACCTCCTCCCTGATGGCAGAGGGGAAGAAGCTGTACCTGAATCACTCAGTGTGTGTCTTCAGGCTCCTGTACCTCCTCCCTGATGGCAGAGGGGAAGCAGCAGTTCCTGAATCGTTGAGTGTGTGTCTTCAGGCTCCTGTACCTCCTCCCTGATGGCAGAGGGGAGGAAGCTGTTCCTGAATCGTTGAGTGTGTGTCTTCAAGCTCCTGTACCTCCTCCCTGATGGAAGAGGGGAGGAAGCTGTTCCTGAATCGCTGAGTGTGTGTCTTCAGGCTCCTGTACCTCCTCCCTGATGGCAGAGGGGAAGAAGCTGTTCCTGAAACGTTGAGTGTGTGTCTTCAGGCTCCTGTACCTCCACCCTGATGGCAGAGGGGAAGAAGCTGATCCTGACTAGCTGAGTGTGTGTCTTCAGGCTTCTGGACCTCATCCCTGATGGCAGAGGGGAAGAAGCTGTACCTGAATCACTCAGTGTGTGTCTTCAGGCTCCTGTACCTCCTCCCTGATGGCAGAGGGGAAGAAGCTGATCCTGACTCGCTGAGTGTGTGTCTTCAGGCTTCTGGACCGCATCCCTGATGGCAGAGGGGAAGAAGCTGTTCCTGAATCGCTGAGTGTGTGTCTTCAGGCTCCTGTACCTCCTCCCTAATGGCAGAGGGGAAGGAGCTGTTCCTGAATCGCTGAGTGTGTTTCTTCAGGCTCCTGTACCTCCTCCCTGATGGCAGAGGGGAAGAAGCTGTTCCTGAATCATTCAGTGTGTGTCTTCCGGCTCCTGTACCTCCTCCCTGATGGCAGAGGGGAAGCAGCAGTTCCTGAATCGTTGAGTGTGTGTCTTCAGGCTCCTGTACCTCCTCCCTGATGGCAGAGGGGAAGAAACAGTTCCTGAATTGTTGAGTGTGTGACTTCAGGCTCCTGTACCTCCTCCCTAATGACAGAGGGGAAGAAGCTGTTCCTGAATCGTTGAGTGTGTGTCTTCAGGCTCCTTTACCTCCTCCCTGATGGCAGAGCGGAAGAAGCTGTTCCTGAATTGTTGAGTGTGTGTCTTCAGGCTCCTGTACCTCCTCCCTGATGGAAGAGGGGAAGAAGCTGTTCCTGAATCGCTGAGTGTGTGTCTTTAGGCTCCAGTACCTCCTCCCTGATGGCAGAGGGGAAGAAGCTGTTCCTGAATCGTTGAGTGTGTGTCTTCAGGCTCCTGCACCTCCTCCCTAATGGCAGAGGGGAAGGAGCTGTTCCTGAATCGCTGAGTGTGTGTCTTCAGGCTCCTGTACCTCCTCCCTGATGGCAGAGGGGAAGAAGCTGTTCCTGAATCACTCAGTGTGTGTCTTCAGGCTCCTGTACCTCCTCCCTGATGGCAGAAGGGATGCAGCTGTTCCTGAATCGTTGAGTGTGTGTCTTCAGGCTCCTGTACCTCCTCCCTGATGGCAGAGGGGAGGAAGCTCTTCCTGAATCGTTGAGTGTGTGTCTTCAGGCTCCTGTACGTCCTCCCTGATGGCAGAGGGGAAGAAGCTGTTCCTGAATCGTTGAGTGTGTGACTTCAGGCTCCTGTACCTCCTCCCTGATGGCAGAGGGGAAGAAGCTGATCCTGAATCGTTGACTGTGTGTCTTCGGGCTCCTGTACCTCCTCCCTGATGGAAGAGGGGAGGAAGCTGTTCCTGAATCGCTGAGTGTGTGTCTTTAGGCTCCTGTACCTCCTCCCTGATGGCAGAGGGGAAGAAACTGTTCCTGAATCGTTGAGTGTGTGTCTTCAGGCTCCTGTACCTCCTCCCTGATGGCAGAGGGGAAGAAGCTGTTCCTGAATCGTTGAGTGTGTGTCTTCAGGCTCCTGTACCTCCTCCCTGATCGCAGAGGGGAAGCAGCAGTTCCTGAGTCGTTGAGTGTGTGTCTTCAGGCTCCTGTACCTCCTCCCTGATGGCAGAGGGGAAGAAGCTGATCCTGACTCACTGAGTGTGTGTCTTCAGGCTTCTGTACCTCATCCCTGATGGCAGAGGGGAAGAAAATGTACTTGAATCGTTGAGTGTGTGCCTTCAGTCTCCTGTACCTCCTCCCTAATGGCAGAGGGGAAGAAGCTGTTCCTGAATCGCTGAGTGTGTGTCTTTAGGCTCCTGTACCTCCTCCCTGATGGCAGAGGGGAAGCAGCAGTTCCTGAATCGTTGAGTGTGTGTCTTCAGGCTCCTGTACCTCCTCCCTGATGGCAGAGGGGAGGAAGCTGTTCCTGAATCGTTGAGTGTGTGTCTTCAAGCTCCTGTACCTCCTCCCTGATGGAAGAGGGGAGGAAGCTGTTCCTGAATCGCTGAGTGTGTGTCTTCAGGCTCCTGTACCTCCTCCCTGATGGCAGAGGGGAAGAAGCTGTTCCTGAAACGTTGAGTGTGTGTCTTCAGGCTCCTGTACCTCCACCCTGATGGCAGAGGGGAAGAAACTGATCCTGACTAGCTGAGTCTGTGTCTTCAGGCTTCTGGACCTCATCCCTGATGGCAGAGGGGAAGAAGCTGTTCCTGAATCGCTGAGTGTGTGTCTTCAGGCTCCTGTACCTACTCCATAATGGCAGAGGGGAAGGAGCTGTTCCTGAATCGCTGAGTGTGTTTCTTCAGGCTCCTGTACCTCCTCCCTGATGGCAGAGGGGAAGAAGCTGTTCCTGAATCATTCAGTGTGTGTCTTCCGGCTCCTGTACCTCCTCCCTGATGGCAGAGGGGAAGCAGCAGTTCCTGAATCGTTGAGTGTGTGTCTTCAGGCTCCTGTACCTCCTCCCTGATGGCAGAGGGGAGGAAGCTGTTCCTGAATCGTTGAGTGTGTGTCTTCAGGCTGCTGTACCTCCTCACTGATGGCAGAGGGGAAGAAGCAGTTCCTGAATCGTTGACTGTGCGTCTTCAGGCTCCTGTAACTCCTCCCTGATGGCAGAGGGGAGGAAGCTGTTCCTGAATCATTGAGTGTGTGTCTTCAGGCTCCTGTACCTCCTCCCTGATGGCAGAGGGGAAGAAGCTGTTCCTGAATCATTCAGTGTGTGTCTTCCGGCTCCTGTACCTCCTCCCTGATGGCAGAGGGGAAGCAGCAGTTCCTGAATCGTTGAGTGTGTGTCTTCAGGCTCCTGTACCTCCTCCCTGATGGCAGAGGGGAAGAAACAGTTCCTGAATTGTTGAGTGTGTGACTTCAGGCTCCTGTACCTCCTCCCTAATGACAGAGGGGAAGAAGCTGTTCCTGAATCGTTGAGTGTGTGTCTTCAGGCTCCTTTACCTCCTCCCTGATGGCAGAGCGGAAGAAGCTGTTCCTGAATTGTTGAGTGTGTGTCTTCAGGCTCCTGTACCTCCTCCCTGATGGAAGAGGGGAAGAAGCTGTTCCTGAATCGCTGAGTGTGTGTCTTTAGGCTCCAGTACCTCCTCCCTGATGGCAGAGGGGAAGAAGCTGTTCCTGAATCGTTGAGTGTGTGTCTTCAGGCTCCTGCACCTCCTCCCTAATGGCAGAGGGGAAGGAGCTGTTCCTGAATCGCTGAGTGTGTGTCTTCAGGCTCCTGTACCTCCTCCCTGATGGCAGAGGGGAAGAAGCTGTTCCTGAATCACTCAGTGTGTGTCTTCAGGCTCCTGTACCTCCTCCCTGATGGCAGAAGGGATGCAGCTGTTCCTGAATCGTTGAGTGTGTGTCTTCAGGCTCCTGTACCTCCTCCCTGATGGCAGAGGGGAGGAAGCTCTTCCTGAATCGTTGAGTGTGTGTCTTCAGGCTCCTGTACGTCCTCCCTGATGGCAGAGGGGAAGAAGCTGTTCCTGAATCGTTGAGTGTGTGACTTCAGGCTCCTGTACCTCCTCCCTGATGGCAGAGGGGAAGAAGCTGATCCTGAATCATTGACTGTGTGTCTTCGGGCTCCTGTACCTCCTCCCTGATGGAAGAGGGGAGGAAGCTGTTCCTGAATCGCTGAGTGTGTGTCTTTAGGCTCCTGTACCTCCTCCCTGATGGCAGAGGGGAAGAAACTGTTCCTGAATCGTTGAGTGTGTGTCTTCAGTCTCCTGTACCTCCTCCCTAATGGCAGAGGGGAAGAAGCTGTTCCTGAATCGCTGAGTGTGTGTCTTTAGGCTCCTGTACCTCCTCCCTGATGGCAGAGGGGAAGCAGCAGTTCCTGAATCGTTGAGTGTGTGTCTTCAGGCTCCTGTACCTCCTCCCTGATGGCAGAGGGGAGGAAGCTGTTCCTGAATCGTTGAGTGTGTGTCTTCAAGCTCCTGTACCTCCTCCCTGATGGAAGAGGGGAGGAAGCTGTTCCTGAATCGCTGAGTGTGTGTCTTCAGGCTCCTGTACCTCCTCCCTGATGGCAGAGGGGAAGAAGCTGTTCCTGAAACGTTGAGTGTGTGTCTTCAGGCTCCTGTACCTCCACCCTGATGGCAGAGGGGAAGAAACTGATCCTGACTAGCTGAGTCTGTGTCTTCAGGCTTCTGGACCTCATCCCTGATGGCAGAGGGGAAGAAGCTGTTCCTGAATCGCTGAGTGTGTGTCTTCAGGCTCCTGTACCTACTCCATAATGGCAGAGGGGAAGGAGCTGTTCCTGAATCGCTGAGTGTGTTTCTTCAGGCTCCTGTACCTCCTCCCTGATGGCAGAGGGGAAGAAGCTGTTCCTGAATCATTCAGTGTGTGTCTTCCGGCTCCTGTACCTCCTCCCTGATGGCAGAGGGGAAGCAGCAGTTCCTGAATCGTTGAGTGTGTGTCTTCAGGCTCCTGTACCTCCTCCCTGATGGCAGAGGGGAGGAAGCTGTTCCTGAATCGTTGAGTGTGTGTCTTCAGGCTGCTGTACCTCCTCACTGATGGCAGAGGGGAAGAAGCAGTTCCTGAATCGTTGACTGTGCGTCTTCAGGCTCCTGTAACTCCTCCCTGATGGCAGAGAGGAGGAAGCTGTTCCTGAATCATTGAGTGTGTGTCTTCAGGCTCCTGAACCTCCTCGCTGATGGCAGAGGGGAAGAAGCTGTTCCTGAATCGTTGAGTGTGTGTCTTTAGGCTCCTGTACCTCCTCCCTGATGGCAGAGGGGAAGAAGCAGTTCCTGAATCGTTGAGTGTGTGTCTTCAGGCTCCTGTACCTCCTCCCTAATGGCAGAGGGGAAGAAGCTGTTCCTGAATCGTTGAGTGTGTGTCTTCAGGCTCCTGTACCTCCTCCCTGATGGCAGAGGGGAAGAAGCTGTTCCTGAATTGTTGAGTGTGTGTCTTCAGGCTCCTGTACCTCCTCCCTGATGGAAGAGGGGAAGAAGCTGTTCCTGAATCACTGAGTGTGTGTCTTCAGGCTCCTGTACCTCCTCCCTAATGGCAGAGGGGAAGGAGCTGTTCCTGAATTGCTGAGTGTGTGTCTTCAGGCTCCTGTACCTCCTCCCTGATGGCAGAGGGGAAGACGCTGTTCCTGAATCACTCAGTGTGTGTCTTCAGGCTCTTGTACCTCCTCCCTGATGGCAGAGGGGAAGCAGCAGTTCCTGAATCATTGAGTGTGTGTCTTCAGGCTCCTGTACCTCCTCCCTGATGGTAGACGGGAGGAAGCTGTTCCTGAATCGTTGAGTGTGTGTCTTCAGGCTGCTGTACCTCTTCACTGAAGGCAGATGGGAAGAAACTGTTCCTGAATCGTTGAGTGTGCGTCTTCAGGCTCCTGTACCTCCTCCCTGATGGCAGAGGGGAGGAAGCTGTTCCTGAATCATTGAGTGTGTGTCTTCAAACTCCTGTACCTCCTCCCTGATGGCAGAGGGGAAGAAGCTGTTCCTGCATCGTTGATTGTGTGTCTTCAGGCTCCTGTACCTCCACCCTGATAGCAGAGGGGAAGAAACTGTTCCTGAATCGCTGAGTGTGTGTGTTTAGGCTCCTGTAACTCCTCCCTGATAGCAGAGGGGAAGAAACTGTTCCTGAATCGTTGAGTGTGTGTCTTCAGGCTCCTGTACCTCCTCCCTGATGGCAGAGGGGACGAAACTGTTCCTGAATCGTTGAGTGTGTGTCTTCAGGCTCCGGTACCTCCACCCTGATAGCAGAGGGGAAGAAGCTGTTCCTGAATCGTTGAGTGTGTGTCTTCAGGCTCCTGTACCTCCTCCCTGATGGCAGAGGGGAAGAAGCAGTTCCGGAATCGTTGAGTGTGTGTCTTCAGGCTCCTGTACCTCCTCCCTGATGGCAGAGGGGAGAAAGCTGTTCCTGAATCGTTGAGTGTGTGTCTTCAGGCACCTGTACCTCCTCCCTGATGGCAGAGGGGAAGCAGCAGATCCTGAGTCGTTGAGTGTGTGTCTTCAGGCTCCTATACCTCCTCCCTGATGGCAGAGGGGAAGAAGCTGATCCTGACTCGCTGAGTGTGTGTCTTCAGGCACCTGTACTTCCTCCCTGATGGCAGAGGGGAAGAAGTTGTTCCTGAATCATTGAGTGTGTGTCTTCAGGCTCCTGTACCTCCTCCCTGATGGCAGAGGGGAAGAAGTTGTTCCTGAATCATTGAGTGTGTGCCTTCAGGCTCCTGTACCTCCTCCCTAATGGCAGAGGGGAAGGAGCTGTTCCTGAATCGCTGAGTGTGTGTCCTCAGGCTCCTGTACCTCCTCCCTGATGGCAGAGGGAAGAAGCTGTTCCTGAATCACTCAGTGTGTGTCTTCAGGCTCCTGTACCTCCTCCCTGATGGCAGCGGGGAAGCAGCAGTTCCTGCATCATTGAGTGTGTGTCTTCAGGCTTCTGTACCTCCTCCCTGATGGCAGAGGGGAAGAAGCTGTTCCTGAATCGTTGAGTGTGTGTCTTCAGGCTCCTGTACCTCCTCCCTGATGGCAGAGGGGAAGAAGCAGTTCCTGAATCGTTGAGTGTGTTTCTTCAGGCTCCTATACCTCCTTCCTGATGGTAGAGGGGAAGAAGCTGTTCCTGAATCATTGAGTGTGTGTCTTCAGGCCCCTGTACCTCCTCCCTGATGGCAGAGGGGCAGAAGCTGTTCCTGAATCATTGAGTGTGTGTCTTCAGGCTCCAGTACCTCCTCCCTGACGGCAGAGGGGAAGAAACTGTTCCTGAATCGTTGAGTGTGTGTCTTCAGGCTCCAGTACCTCCTCTCTGATGGCAGAGGGGAAGAAACTGTTCCTGAATTGTTGAGTGTGTGTCTGCAGTCTCCTGTACCTCCCCCCTGTTAGCAGAGGGGCAGAAGCTGTTCCTGAATGATTGAGTGTGTGCCATCAGCCTCCTGTACCTCCTCCCTGATGGCAGAGGGGTAGAAGCTGTTCCTGAATCATTGAGTGTGTGTCTTCAGGCTCCTGTACCTCCTCCCTGATGGCAGAGGGGAAGAAACTGTTCCTGAATCGTTGAGTGTGTGTCTTCAGGCTCCTGTACCTCCTCCCTGATGGCAGAGGGGAAGATGCTGATCCTGTCTCGCTGAGTGTGTGTCTTCAGGCTTCTGTACCTCATCCCTGATGGCAGAGGGGAAGAAGATGTACCTGAATCGTTGAGTGTGTGTCTTCAAGCTCCTGTACCTCCTCCCTGATGGCAGAGGGGAAGAAGCTGTTCCTGAATCACTCAGTGTGTGTCTTCAGGCTCCTGTACCTGCTCACTGATGGCAGAGGAGAAGAAGCTGTTCCTGAATCGCTGAGTGTGTGTCTTCAGGCTCCTGTACCTCCTCCCTGATGGCAGAGGGGAAGAAGGTGTTCCTGAATCACTCAGTGTGTGTCTTCAGGCTCCTGTACCTCCTCCCTGATGGCAGAAGGGAAGCAGCAGTTCCTGAATCGTTGAGTGTGTGTCTTCAGGCTCCTGTACCTCCTCCCTGATGGCAGAGGGGAGGAAGCTCTTCCTGAATCGTTGAGTGTGTGTCTTCAGGCTCCTGTACCTCCTCCCTGATGGCAGAGGGGAAGAAGCTGTTCCTGAATCGTTCAGTGTGTGACTTCAGGCTCCTGTACCTCCTCCCTGATGGCAGAGGGGAAGAAGCTGATCCTGAATCGTTGACTGTGTGTCTTCGGGCTCCTGTACCTCCTCCCTGATGGAAGAGGGGAGGAAGCTGTTCCTGAATCGCTGAGTGTGTGTCTTTAGGCTCCTGTACCTCCTCCCTGATGGCAGAGGGGAAGAAACTGTTCCTGAATCGTTGAGTGTGTGTCTTCAGGCTCCTGTACCTCCTCCCTGATGGCAGAGGAGCAGAAGCTGTTCCTGAATCATGGAGTGTGTGTCTTCAGGCTCCAGTACCTCCTCCCTGACGGCAGAGGGGAAGAAACTGTTCCTGAATCGTTGAGTGTGTGTCTGCAGTCTCCTGTATCTCCCCCCTGTTAGCAGAGGGGTAGAAGCTGTTCCTGAATCATTGAGTGTGTGTCTTCAGGCTCCTGTACCTCCTCCCTGATGGCAGAGGGGAAGAAACTGTTCCTGAATTGTTGAGTGTGTGTCTTCAGGCTCCTGTACCTCCTCCCTGATGGCAGAGGGGAAGAAGCTGTTCCTGAATCGTTGAGTCTGTGTCTTCAGGCTCCTGTACCTCCTCCCTGATGGCAGAGGGGAAGCAGCAGTTCCTGAATCGTTGAGTGTGTGTCTTCAGGCTCCTGTACCTCCTCCCTGATGGAAGAGGGGAGGAAGCTGTTCCTGAATCGCTGAGTGTGTGTCTTTAGGCTCCTGTACCTCCTCCCTGATGGCAGAGGGGAAGAAACTGTTCCTGAATCGTTGAGTGTGTGTCTTCAGGCTCCTGTACCTCCTCCCTGATGGCAGAGGAGCAGAAGCTGTTCCTGAATCGTTGAGTGTGTGTCTTCAGGCTCCTGTACCTCCTCCCTGATGGCAGAGGGGAGGAAGCTGTTCCTGAATCGTTGAGTGTGTGTCTTCAGGCTCCTGTACCTCCTCCCAGATGGAAGAGGGGAGGAAGCTGTTCCTGAATTGCTGAGTGTGTGTCTTCAGGCTCCTGTACCTCCTCCCTGATGGAAGAGGGGAAGAAGCTGTTCCTGAAACGTTGAGTGTGTGTCTTCAGGCTCCTGTACCTCCACCCTGATGGCAGAGGGGAAGAAGCTGATCCTGACTAGCTGAGTGTGTGTCTTCAGGCTTCTGGACCTCCTCCCTGATGGCAGAGGGGAAGAAGCTGTTCCTGAATCGCTGAGTGTGTGTCTTCAGGCTCCTGTACCCCCTCCCTAATGGCAGAGGGGAAGGAGCTGTTCCTGATTCGCTGAGTGTGTTTCTTCAGGCTCCTGTACCTCCTCCCTGATGGCAGAGGGGAAGAAGCTGTTCCTGAATCATTCAGTGTGTGTCTTCCGGCTCCTGTACCTCCTCCCTGATGGCAGAGGGGAAGAAGATGTACCTGAATCGTTGAGTGTGTGCCTTCAGGCTCCTGTACCTCCTCCCTAATGGCAGAGGGGAAGGAGCTGTTCCTGAATCGCTGAGTGTGTGTCCTCAGGCTCCTGTACCTCCTCCCTGATGGCAGAGGGAAGAAGCTGTTCCTGAATCACTCAGTGTGTGTTTTCAGGCTCCTGTACCTCCTCCCTGATGGGAGCGGGGAAGCAGCAGTTCCTGCATCATTGAGTGTGTGTCTTCAGGCTTCTGTACCTCCTCCCTGATGGCAGAGGGGAAGAAGCTGTTCCTGAATCGTTGAGTGTGTGTCTTCAGGCTCCTATACCTCCTTCCTGATGGTAGAGGGGAAGAAGCTGTTCCTGAATCATTGAGTGTGTGTCTTCAGGCCCCTGTACCTCCTCCCTGATGGCAGAGGGGCAGAAGCTGTTCCTGAATCATTGAGTGTGTGTCTTCAGGCTCCAGTACCTCCTCCCTGACGGCAGAGGGGAAGAAACTGTTCCTGAATCGTTGAGTGTGTGTCTTCAGGCTCCAGTACCTCCTCCCTGATGGCAGAGGGGAAGAAACTGTTCCTGAATCGTTGAGTGTGTGTCTGCAGTCTCCTGTACCTCCCCCCTGTTAGCAGAGGGGCAGAAGCTGTTCCTGAATGATTGAGTGTGTGCCATCAGCCTCCTGTACCTCCTCCCTGATGGCAGAGGGGTAGAAGCTGTTCCTGAATCAATGAGTGTGTGTCTTCAGGCTCCTGTACCTCCTCCCTGATGGCAGAGGGGAAGAAACTGTTCCTGAATCGTTGAGTGTGTGTCTTCAGGCTCCTGTACCTCCTCCCTGATGGCAGAGGGGAAGAAGCAGTTCCTGAATCGTTGAGTGTGTGTCTTCAGGCTCCTGTACCTCCTCCCTGATGGCAGAGGGGAAGATGCTGATCCTGACTCGCTGAGTGTGTGTCTTCAGGCTTCTGTACCTCATCCCTGATGGCAGAGGGGAAGAAGATGTACCTGAATCGTTGAGTGTGTGCCTTCAGGCTCCTGTACCTCCTCCCTAATGGCAGAGGGGAAGGAGCTGTTCCTGAATCGCTGAGTGTGTGTCTTCAGGCTCCTGTACCTCCTCCCTGATGGCAGAGGGGAAGAAGCTATTCCTGAATCACTCAGTGTGTGTCTTCAGGCTCCTGTACCTCCTCCCTGATGGCAGAGGGGAAGGAGCTGTTCCTGAATCGTTGAGTGTGTGTCTTCAGGCTCCTGTACCTGCTCACTGATGGCAGAGGAGAAGAAGCTGTTCCTGAATCGCTGAGTGTGTGTCTTCAGGCTCCTGTACCTCCTCCCTAATGGCAGAGGGGAAGGAGCTGTTCCTGAATCGCTGAGTGTGTTTCTTCAGGCTCCTGTACATCCTCCCTGATGGCAGAGGGGAAGAAGCTGTTCCTGAATCACTCAGAGTGTGTCTTCAGGCTCCTGTACCTCCTCCCTGATGGCAGAGGGGAAGCAGCAGTTCCTGAATCGTTGAGTGTGTGTCTTCAGGCTCCTGTACCTCCTCCCTGATGGTAGAGGGGAGAAAGCTGTTCCTGAATCGTTGAGTGTGTGTCTTCAGGCTCCTGTACCTCCTCCCTGATGGCAGAGGGGAAGAAGCTGTTCCTGAATCACTCAGTGTGTGTCTTCAGGCTCCTGTACCTCCTCCCTGATGGCAGAAGGGAAGCAGCAGTTCCTGAATCGTTGAGTGTGAGTCTTCAGGCTCCTGTACCTCCTCCTTGATGGCAGAGGGGAGGAAGCTCTTCCTGAATCGTTGAGTGTGTGTCTTCAGGCTCCTGTACCTCCTCCCTGATGGCAGAGGGGAAGAAGCTGTTCCTGAATCGTTGAGTGTGTGACTTCAGGCTCCTGTACCTCCTCCCTGATGGCAGAGGGGAAGAAGCTGATCCTGAATCGTTGACTGTGTGTCTTCGGGCTCCTGTACCTCCTCCCTGATGGAAGAGGGGAGGAAGCTGTTCCTGAATCGCTGAGTGTGTGTCTTTAGGCTCCTGTACCTCCTCCCTGATGGCAGAGGGGAAGAAACTGTTCCTGAATCGTTGAGTGAGTGTCTTCAGGCTCCTGTACCTCCTCCCTGATGGCAGAGGGGCAGAAGCTGTTCCTGAATCATTGAGTGTGTGTCTTCAGGCTCCAGTACCTCCTCCCTGACGGCAGAGGGGAAGAAACTGTTCCTGAATCGTTGAGTGTGTGTCTTCAGGCTCCAGTACCTCCTCCCTGATGGCAGAGGGGAAGAAACTGTTCCTGAATCGTTGAGTGTGTGTCTGCAGTCTCCTGTACCTCCCCCCAGTTAGCAGAGGGGCAGAAGCTGTTCCTGAATGATTGAGTGTGTGCCATCAGCCTCCTGTACCTCCTCCCTGATGGCAGAGGGGTAGAAGCTGTTCCTGAATCATTGAGTGTGTGTCTTCAGGCTCCTGTACCTCCTCCCTGATGGCAGAGGGGAAGAAACTGTTCCTGAATCGTTGAGTGTGTGTCTTCAGGCTCCTGTACCTCCTCCCTGATGGCAGAGGGGAAGAAGCTGTTCCTGAATCGTTGAGTGTGTGTCTTCAGGCTCCTGTACCTCCTCCCTGATGGCAGAGGGGAAGCAGCAGTTCCTGAATCGTTGAGTGTGTGTCTTCAGGCTCCTGTACCTCCTCCCTGATGGCAGAGGGGAAGAAGCTGTACCTGAATCACTCAGTGTGTGTCTTCAGGCTCCTGTACCTCCTCCCTGATGGCAGAGGGGAAGCAGCAGTTCCTGAATCGTTGAGTGTGTGTCTTCAGGCTCCTGTACCTCCTCCCTGATGGCAGAGGGGAAGAAGCTGTTCCTGAATCGCTGAGTGTGTGTCTTCAGGCTCCTGTACCTCCTCCCTAATGGCAGAGGGGAAGGAGCTGTTCCTGATTCGCTGAGTGTGTTTCTTCAGGCTCCTGTACCTCCTCCCTGATGGCAGAGGGGAAGAAGCTGTTCCTGAATCATTCAGTGTGTGTCTTCCGGCTCCTGTACCTCCTCCCTGATGGCAGAGGGGAAGAAGATGTACCTGAATCGTTGAGTGTGTGCCTTCAGGCTCCTGTACCTCCTCCCTAATGGCAGAGGGGAAGCAGCTGTTCCTGAATCGCTGAGTGTGTGTCCTCAGGCTCCTGTACCTCCTCCCTGATGGCAGAGGGAAGAAGCTGTTCCTGAATCACTCAGTGTGTGTTTTCAGGCTCCTGTACCTCCTCCCTGATGGGAGCGGGGAAGCAGCAGTTCCTGCATCATTGAGTGTGTGTCTTCAGGCTTCTGTACCTCCTCCCTGATGGCAGAGGGGAAGAAGCTGTTCCTGAATCGTTGAGTGTGTGTCTTCAGGCTCCTGTACCTCCTCCCTGATGGCAGAGGGGAAGAAGCAGTTCCTGAATCGTTGAGTGTGTGTCTTCAGGCTCCTATACCTCCTTCCTGATGGTAGAGGGGAAGAAGCTGTTCCTGAATCATTGAGTGTGTGTCTTCAGGCCCCTGTACCTCCTCCCTGATGGCAGAGGGGCAGAAGCTGTTCCTGAATCATTGAGTGTGTGTCTTCAGGCTCCAGTACCTCCTCCCTGACGGCAGAGGGGAAGAAACTGTTCCTGAATCGTTGAGTGTGTGTCTTCAGGCTCCAGTACCTCCTCCCTGATGGCAGAGGGGAAGAAACTGTTCCTGAATCGTTGAGTGTGTGTCTGCAGTCTCCTGTACCTCCCCCCTGTTAGCAGAGGGGCAGAAGCTGTTCCTGAATGATTGAGTGTGTGCCATCAGCCTCCTGTACCTCCTCCCTGATGGCAGAGGGGTAGAAGCTGTTCCTGAATCAATGAGTGTGTGTCTTCAGGCTCCTGTACCTCCTCCCTGATGGCAGAGGGGAAGAAACTGTTCCTGAATCGTTGAGTGTGTGTCTTCAGGCTCCTGTACCTCCTCCCTGATGGAAGAGGGGAAGAAGCAGTTCCTGAATCGTTGAGTGTGTGTCTTCAGGCTCCTGTACCTCCTCCCTGATGGCAGAGGGGAAGATGCTGATCCTGACTCGCTGAGTGTGTGTCTTCAGGCTTCTGTACCTCATCCCTGATGGCAGAGGTGAAGAAGATGTACCTGAATCGTTGAGTGTGTGCCTTCAGGCTCCTGTACCTCCTCCCTAATGGCAGAGGGGAAGGAGCTGTTCCTGAATCGCTGAGTGTGTGTCTTCAGGCTCCTGTACCTCCTCCCTGATGGCAGAGGGGAAGAAGCTATTCCTGAATCACTCAGTGTGTGTCTTCAGGCTCCTGTACCTCCTCCCTGATGGCAGAGGGGAAGGAGCTGTTCCTGAATCGTTGAGTGTGTGTCTTCAGGCTCCTGTACCTGCTCACTGATGGCAGAGGAGAAGAAGCTGTTCCTGAATCGCTGAGTGTGTGTCTTCAGGCTCCTGTACCTCCTCCCTAATGGCAGAGGGGAAGGAGCTGTTCCTGAATCGCTGAGTGTGTTTCTTCAGGCTCCTGTACATCCTCCCTGATGGCAGAGGGGAAGAAGCTGTTCCTGAATCACTCAGTGTGTGTCTTCAGGCTCCTGTACCTCCTCCCTGATGGCAGAGGGGAAGCAGCAGTTCCTGAATCGTTGAGTGTGTGTCTTCAGGCTCCTGTACCTCCTCCCTGATGGTAGAGGGGAGAAAGCTGTTCCTGAATCGTTGAGTGTGTGTCTTCAGGCTCCTGTACCTCCTCCCTGATGGCAGAGGGGAAGAAGCTGTTCCTGAATAACTCAGTGTGTGTCTTCAGGCTCCTGTACCTCCTCCCTGATGGCAGAAGGGAAGCAGCAGTTCCTGAATCGTTGAGTGTGAGTCTTCAGGCTCCTGTACCTCCTCCTTGATGGCAGAGGGGAGGAAGCTCTTCCTGAATCGTTGAGTGTGTGTCTTCAGGCTCCTGTACCTCCTCCCTGATGGCAGAGGGGAAGAAGCTGTTCCTGAATCTTTGAGTGTGTGACTTCAGGCTCCTGTACCTCCTCCCTGATGGCAGAGGGGAAGAAGCTGATCCTGAATCGTTGACTGTGTGTCTTCGGGCTCCTGTACCTCCTCCCTGATGGAAGAGGGGAGGAAGCTGTTCCTGAATCGCTGAGTGTGTGTCTTTAGGCTCCTGTACCTCCTCCCTGATGGCAGAGGGGAAGAAACTGTTCCTGAATCGTTGAGTGAGTGTCTTCAGGCTCCTGTACCTCCTCCCTGATGGCAGAGGGGCAGAAGCTGTTCCTGAATCATTGAGTGAGTGTCTTCAGGCTCCAGTACCTCCTCCCTGACGGCAGAGGGGAAGAAACTGTTCCTGAATCGTTGAGTGTGTGTCTTCAGGCTCCAGTACCTCCTCCCTGATGGCAGAGGGGAAGAAACTGTTCCTGAATCGTTGAGTGTGTGTCTGCAGTCTCCTGTACCTCCCCCCTGTTAGCAGAGGGGCAGAAGCTGTTCCTGAATGATTGAGTGTGTGCCATCAGCCTCCTGTACCTCCTCCCTGATGGCAGAGGGGTAGAAGCTGTTCCTGAATCATTGAGTGTGTGTCTTCAGGCTCCTGTACCTCCTCCCTGATGGCAGAGGGGAAGAAACTGTTCCTGAATCGTTGAGTGTGTGTCTTCAGGCTCCTGTACCTCCTCCCTGATGGCAGAGGGGAAGAAGCTGTTCCTGAATCGTTGAGTGTGTGTCTTCAGGCTCCTGTACCTCCTCCCTGATGGCAGAGGGGAAGCAGCAGTTCCTGAATCGTTGAGTGTGTGTCTTCAGGCTCCTGTACCTCCTCCCTGATGGCAGAGGGGAAGAAGCTGTACCTGAATCACTCAGTGTGTGTCTTCAGGCTCCTGTACCTCCTCCCTGATGGCAGAGGGGAAGCAGCAGTTCCTGAATCGTTGAGTGTGTGTCTTCAGGCTCCTGTACCTCCTCCCTGATGGCAGAGGGGAGGAAGCTGTTCCTGAATCGTTGAGTGTGTGTCTTCAGGCTCCTGTACCTCCTCCCTGATGGAAGAAGGGAGGAAGCTGTTCCTGAATCGCTGAGTGTGTGTCTTCAGGCTCCTTTACCTCCTCCCTGATGGCAGAGGGGAAGAAGCTGTTCCTGAAACGTTGAGTGTGTGTCTTCAGGCTCCTGTACCTCCACCCTGATGGCAGAGGGGAAGAAGCTGATCCTGACTAGCTGAGTGTGTGTCTTCAGGCTTCTGGACCTCATCCCTGATGGCAGAGGGGAAGAAGGTGTTCCTGAATCGCTGAGTGTGTGTCTTCAGGCTCCTGTACCTCCTCCCTAATGGCAGAGGGGAAGGAGCTGTTCCTGAATCGCTGAGTGTGTTTCTTCAGGCTCCTGTACCTCCTCCCTGATGGCAGAGGGGAAGAAGCTGTTCCTGAATCATTCAGTGTGTGTCTTCCGGCTCCTGTACCTCCTCCCTGATGGCAGAGGGGAAGCAGCAGTTCCTGAATCGTTGAGTGTGTGTCTTCAGGCTCCTGTACCTCCTCCCTGATGGCAGAGGGGAGGAAGCTGTTCCTGAATCGTTGAGTGTGTCTCTTCAGGCTGCTGTACCTCCTCACTGATGGCAGAGGGGAAGAAGCAGTTCCTGAATCGTTGACTGTGCGTCTTCAGGCTCCTGTAACTCCTCCCTGATGGCAGAGAGGAGGAAGCTGTTCCTGAATCATTGAGTGTGTGTCTTCAGGCTCCTTAACCTCCTCGCTGATGGCAGAGGGGAAGAAGCTGTTCCTGAATCGTTGAGTGTGTATCTTTAGGCTCCTGTACCACCTCCCTGATGGCAGAGGGGAAGAAGCAGTTCCTGAATCGTTGAGTGTGTGTCTTCAGGCTCCTGTACCTCCTCCCTAATGGCAGAGGGGAAGAAGCTGTTCCTGAATCGTTGAGTGTGTCTCTTCAGGCTCCTGTACCTCCTCCCTGATGGCAGAGGGGAAGAAGCTGTTCCTGAATTGTTGAGTGTGTGTCTTCAGGCTCCTGTACCTCCTCCCTGATGGAAGAGGGGAAGAAGCTGTTCCTGAATCACTGAGTGTGTGTCTTTAGGCTCCAGTACCTCCTCCCTGATGGCAGAGGGGAAGAAGCTGTTCCTGAATCGTTGAGTGTGTGTCTTCAGGCTCCTGCACCTCCTCCCTGATGGCAGAGGGGAAGAAGCTGTTCCTGAAACGTTGAGTGTGTGTCTTCAGGCTCCTGTACCTCCTCCCTAATGGCAGAGGGGAAGGAGCTGTTCCTGAATTGCTGAGTGTGTGTCTTCAGGCTCCTGTACCTCCTCCCTGATGGCAGAGTGGAGAAAGCTGTTCCTGAATCTTTGAGTGTGTGTCTTCAGGCTTCTGTACCTCCTCCCTGATGGCAGAGGGGAAGAAGCTGTTCCTGAATCGTTGAGTGTGTGTCTTCAGGCTCCTGTACCTCCTCCCTGATGGTAGAGGGGCAGAAGCTGTTCCTGAATCGTTGAGTGTGTGTCTTCAGGCTGCTGTACCTCTTCACTGAAGGCAGATGGGAAGAAGCTGTTCCTGAATCACTCAGAGTGTGTCTTCAGGCTCCTGTACCTCCTCCCTGATGGCAGAGGGGAAGCAGCAGTTCCTGAATCGTTGAGTGTGTGTCTTCAGGCTCCTGTACCTCCTCCCTGATGGTAGAGGGGAGAAAGCTGTTCCTGAATCGTTGAGTGTGTGTCTTCAGGCTCCTGTACCTCCTCCCTGATGGCAGAGGGGAAGAAGCTGTTCCTGAATCACTCAGTGTGTGTCTTCAGGCTCCTGTACCTCCTCCCTGATGGCAGAAGGGAAGCAGCAGTTCCTGAATCGTTGAGTGTGAGTCTTCAGGCTCCTGTACCTCCTCCTTGATGGCAGAGGGGAGGAAGCTCTTCCTGAATCGTTGAGTGTGTGTCTTCAGGCTCCTGTACCTCCTCCCTGATGGCAGAGGGGAAGAAGCTGTTCCTGAATCGTTGAGTGTGTGACTTCAGGCTCCTGTACCTCCTCCCTGATGGCAGAGGGGAAGAAGCTGATCCTGAATCGTTGACTGTGTGTCTTCGGGCTCCTGTACCTCCTCCCTGATGGAAGAGGGGAGGAAGCTGTTCCTGAATCGCTGAGTGTGTGTCTTTAGGCTCCTGTACCTCCTCCCTGATGGCAGAGGGGAAGAAACTGTTCCTGAATCGTTGAGTGAGTGTCTTCAGGCTCCTGTACCTCCTCCCTGATGGCAGAGGGGCAGAAGCTGTTCCTGAATCATTGAGTGTGTGTCTTCAGGCTCCAGTACCTCCTCCCTGACGGCAGAGGGGAAGAAACTGTTCCTGAATCGTTGAGTGTGTGTCTTCAGGCTCCAGTACCTCCTCCCTGATGGCAGAGGGGAAGAAACTGTTCCTGAATCGTTGAGTGTGTGTCTGCAGTCTCCTGTACCTCCCCCCTGTTAGCAGAGGGGCAGAAGCTGTTCCTGAATGATTGAGTGTGTGCCATCAGCCTCCTGTACCTCCTCCCTGATGGCAGAGGGGTAGAAGCTGTTCCTGAATCATTGAGTGTGTGTCTTCAGGCTCCTGTACCTCCTCCCTGATGGCAGAGGGGAAGAAACTGTTCCTGAATCGTTGAGTGTGTGTCTTCAGGCTCCTGTACCTCCTCCCTGATGGCAGAGGGGAAGAAGCTGTTCCTGAATCGTTGAGTGTGTGTCTTCAGGCTCCTGTACCTCCTCCCTGATGGCAGAGGGGAAGCAGCAGTTCCTGAATCGTTGAGTGTGTGTCTTCAGGCTCCTGTACCTCCTCCCTGATGGCAGAGGGGAAGAAGCTGTTCCTGAATCGCTGAGTGTGTGTCTTCAGGCTCCTGTACCTCCTCCCTAATGGCAGAGGGGAAGGAGCTGTTCCTGATTCGCTGAGTGTGTTTCTTCAGGCTCCTGTACCTCCTCCCTGATGGCAGAGGGGAAGAAGCTGTTCCTGAATCATTCAGTGTGTGTCTTCCGGCTCCTGTACCTCCTCCCTGATGGCAGAGGGGAAGAAGATGTACCTGAATCGTTGAGTGTGTGCCTTCAGGCTCCTGTACCTCCTCCCTAATGGCAGAGGGGAAGCAGCTGTTCCTGAATCGCTGAGTGTGTGTCCTCAGGCTCCTGTACCTCCTCCCTGATGGCAGAGGGAAGAAGCTGTTCCTGAATCACTCAGTGTGTGTTTTCAGGCTCCTGTACCTCCTCCCTGATGGGAGCGGGGAAGCAGCAGTTCCTGCATCATTGAGTGTGTGTCTTCAGGCTCCTGTACCTCCTCCCTGATGGCAGAGGGGCAGAAGCTGTTCCTGAATCATTGAGTGTGTGTCTTCAGGCTCCAGTACCTCCTCCCTGACGGCAGAGGGGAAGAAACTGTTCCTGAATCGTTGAGTGTGTGTCTTCAGGCTCCAGTACCTCCTCCCTGATGGCAGAGGGGAAGAAACTGTTCCTGAATCGTTGAGTGTGTGTCTGCAGTCTCCTGTACCTCCCCCCTGTTAGCAGAGGGGCAGAAGCTGTTCCTGAATGATTGAGTGTGTGCCATCAGCCTCCTGTACCTCCTCCCTGATGGCAGAGGGGTAGAAGCTGTTCCTGAATCAATGAGTGTGTGTCTTCAGGCTCCTGTACCTCCTCCCTGATGGCAGAGGGGAAGAAACTGTTCCTGAATCGTTGAGTGTGTGTCTTCAGGCTCCTGTACCTCCTCCCTGATGGAAGAGGGGAAGAAGCAGTTCCTGAATCGTTGAGTGTGTGTCTTCAGGCTCCTGTACCTCCTCCCTGATGGCAGAGGGGAAGATGCTGATCCTGACTCGCTGAGTGTGTGTCTTCAGGCTTCTGTACCTCATCCCTGATGGCAGAGGTGAAGAAGATGTACCTGAATCGTTGAGTGTGTGCCTTCAGGCTCCTGTACCTCCTCCCTAATGGCAGAGGGGAAGGAGCTGTTCCTGAATCGCTGAGTGTGTGTCTTCAGGCTCCTGTACCTCCTCCCTGATGGCAGAGGGGAAGAAGCTATTCCTGAATCACTCAGTGTGTGTCTTCAGGCTCCTGTACCTCCTCCCTGATGGCAGAGGGGAAGGAGCTGTTCCTGAATCGTTGAGTGTGTGTCTTCAGGCTCCTGTACCTGCTCACTGATGGCAGAGGAGAAGAAGCTGTTCCTGAATCGCTGAGTGTGTGTCTTCAGGCTCCTGTACCTCCTCCCTAATGGCAGAGGGGAAGGAGCTGTTCCTGAATCGCTGAGTGTGTTTCTTCAGGCTCCTGTACATCCTCCCTGATGGCAGAGGGGAAGAAGCTGTTCCTGAATCACTCAGTGTGTGTCTTCAGGCTCCTGTACCTCCTCCCTGATGGCAGAGGGGAAGCAGCAGTTCCTGAATCGTTGAGTGTGTGTCTTCAGGCTCCTGTACCTCCTCCCTGATGGTAGAGGGGAGAAAGCTGTTCCTGAATCGTTGAGTGTGTGTCTTCAGGCTCCTGTACCTCCTCCCTGATGGCAGAGGGGAAGAAGCTGTTCCTGAATAACTCAGTGTGTGTCTTCAGGCTCCTGTACCTCCTCCCTGATGGCAGAAGGGAAGCAGCAGTTCCTGAATCGTTGAGTGTGAGTCTTCAGGCTCCTGTACCTCCTCCTTGATGGCAGAGGGGAGGAAGCTCTTCCTGAATCGTTGAGTGTGTGTCTTCAGGCTCCTGTACCTCCTCCCTGATGGCAGAGGGGAAGAAGCTGTTCCTGAATCTTTGAGTGTGTGACTTCAGGCTCCTGTACCTCCTCCCTGATGGCAGAGGGGAAGAAGCTGATCCTGAATCGTTGACTGTGTGTCTTCGGGCTCCTGTACCTCCTCCCTGATGGAAGAGGGGAGGAAGCTGTTCCTGAATCGCTGAGTGTGTGTCTTTAGGCTCCTGTACCTCCTCCCTGATGGCAGAGGGGAAGAAACTGTTCCTGAATCGTTGAGTGAGTGTCTTCAGGCTCCTGTACCTCCTCCCTGATGGCAGAGGGGCAGAAGCTGTTCCTGAATCATTGAGTGAGTGTCTTCAGGCTCCAGTACCTCCTCCCTGACGGCAGAGGGGAAGAAACTGTTCCTGAATCGTTGAGTGTGTGTCTTCAGGCTCCAGTACCTCCTCCCTGATGGCAGAGGGGAAGAAACTGTTCCTGAATCGTTGAGTGTGTGTCTGCAGTCTCCTGTACCTCCCCCCTGTTAGCAGAGGGGCAGAAGCTGTTCCTGAATGATTGAGTGTGTGCCATCAGCCTCCTGTACCTCCTCCCTGATGGCAGAGGGGTAGAAGCTGTTCCTGAATCATTGAGTGTGTGTCTTCAGGCTCCTGTACCTCCTCCCTGATGGCAGAGGGGAAGAAACTGTTCCTGAATCGTTGAGTGTGTGTCTTCAGGCTCCTGTACCTCCTCCCTGATGGCAGAGGGGAAGAAGCTGTTCCTGAATCGTTGAGTGTGTGTCTTCAGGCTCCTGTACCTCCTCCCTGATGGCAGAGGGGAAGCAGCAGTTCCTGAATCGTTGAGTGTGTGTCTTCAGGCTCCTGTACCTCCTCCCTGATGGCAGAGGGGAAGAAGCTGTACCTGAATCACTCAGTGTGTGTCTTCAGGCTCCTGTACCTCCTCCCTGATGGCAGAGGGGAAGCAGCAGTTCCTGAATCGTTGAGTGTGTGTCTTCAGGCTCCTGTACCTCCTCCCTGATGGCAGAGGGGAGGAAGCTGTTCCTGAATCGTTGAGTGTGTGTCTTCAGGCTCCTGTACCTCCTCCCTGATGGAAGAAGGGAGGAAGCTGTTCCTGAATCGCTGAGTGTGTGTCTTCAGGCTCCTTTACCTCCTCCCTGATGGCAGAGGGGAAGAAGCTGTTCCTGAAACGTTGAGTGTGTGTCTTCAGGCTCCTGTACCTCCACCCTGATGGCAGAGGGGAAGAAGCTGATCCTGACTAGCTGAGTGTGTGTCTTCAGGCTTCTGGACCTCATCCCTGATGGCAGAGGGGAAGAAGGTGTTCCTGAATCGCTGAGTGTGTGTCTTCAGGCTCCTGTACCTCCTCCCTAATGGCAGAGGGGAAGGAGCTGTTCCTGAATCGCTGAGTGTGTTTCTTCAGGCTCCTGTACCTCCTCCCTGATGGCAGAGGGGAAGAAGCTGTTCCTGAATCATTCAGTGTGTGTCTTCCGGCTCCTGTACCTCCTCCCTGATGGCAGAGGGGAAGCAGCAGTTCCTGAATCGTTGAGTGTGTGTCTTCAGGCTCCTGTACCTCCTCCCTGATGGCAGAGGGGAGGAAGCTGTTCCTGAATCGTTGAGTGTGTCTCTTCAGGCTGCTGTACCTCCTCACTGATGGCAGAGGGGAAGAAGCAGTTCCTGAATCGTTGACTGTGCGTCTTCAGGCTCCTGTAACTCCTCCCTGATGGCAGAGAGGAGGAAGCTGTTCCTGAATCATTGAGTGTGTGTCTTCAGGCTCCTTAACCTCCTCGCTGATGGCAGAGGGGAAGAAGCTGTTCCTGAATCGTTGAGTGTGTATCTTTAGGCTCCTGTACCACCTCCCTGATGGCAGAGGGGAAGAAGCAGTTCCTGAATCGTTGAGTGTGTGTCTTCAGGCTCCTGTACCTCCTCCCTAATGGCAGAGGGGAAGAAGCTGTTCCTGAATCGTTGAGTGTGTCTCTTCAGGCTCCTGTACCTCCTCCCTGATGGCAGAGGGGAAGAAGCTGTTCCTGAATTGTTGAGTGTGTGTCTTCAGGCTCCTGTACCTCCTCCCTGATGGAAGAGGGGAAGAAGCTGTTCCTGAATCACTGAGTGTGTGTCTTTAGGCTCCAGTACCTCCTCCCTGATGGCAGAGGGGAAGAAGCTGTTCCTGAATCGTTGAGTGTGTGTCTTCAGGCTCCTGCACCTCCTCCCTGATGGCAGAGGGGAAGAAGCTGTTCCTGAAACGTTGAGTGTGTGTCTTCAGGCTCCTGTACCTCCTCCCTAATGGCAGAGGGGAAGGAGCTGTTCCTGAATTGCTGAGTGTGTGTCTTCAGGCTCCTGTACCTCCTCCCTGATGGCAGAGTGGAGAAAGCTGTTCCTGAATCTTTGAGTGTGTGTCTTCAGGCTTCTGTACCTCCTCCCTGATGGCAGAGGGGAAGAAGCTGTTCCTGAATCGTTGAGTGTGTGTCTTCAGGCTCCTGTACCTCCTCCCTGATGGTAGAGGGGCAGAAGCTGTTCCTGAATCGTTGAGTGTGTGTCTTCAGGCTGCTGTACCTCTTCACTGAAGGCAGATGGGAAGAAACTGTTCCTGAATCGTTGAGTGTGCGTCTTCAGGCTCCTGTACCTCCTCCCTGATGGCAGAGGGGAGGAAGCTGTTCCTGAATCATTGAGTGTGTGTCTTCAGACTCCTGTACCTCCTCCCTGATGGCAGAGGGGAAGAAGCTGTTCCTGCATCGTTGATTGTGTGTCTTCAGGCTCCTGTACCTCCACCCTGATAGCAGAGGGGAAGAAACTGTTCCTGAATCGCTGAGTGTGTGTGTTTAGGCTCCTGTAACTCCTCCCTGATAGCAGAGGGGAAGAAACTGTTCCTGAATCGTTGAGTGTGTCTCTTCAGGCTCCTGTACATCCTCCCTGATGGCAGAGGGGACGAAACTGTCCCTGAATCGTTGAGTGTGTGTCTTCAGGCTCCTGTACCTCCTCCCTGATGGCAGAGGGGAAGAAACTATTCCTGAATCGTTGAGTGTGTGTCTTCAGGCACCTGTACCTCCTCCCTGATGGCAGAGGGGAAGCAGCAGATCCTGAGTCGTTGAGTGTGTGTCTTCTGGCTCCTATACCTCCTCCCTGATGGCAGAGGGGAAGAAGCTGATCCTGACTCGCTGAGTGTGTGTCTTCAGGCTCCTGTACCTCCTCCCTGATGGCAGAGGGGAAGAAGTTGTTCCTGAATCGTTGAGTGTGTGTCTTCAGGCTTCTGTACCTCATCCCTGATGGCAGAGGGGAAGAAGATGTACCTGAATCGTTGAGTGTGTGTCTTCAGGCTCCTGTACCTCCTCCCTAATGGCAGAGGGGAAGGAGCTGTTCCTGAAGCACTGAGTGTGTGTCCTCAGGCTCCTGTACCTCCTCCCTGATGGCAGAGGGGAAGAAGCAGTTCCTGAATCGTTGAGTGTGTGTCTTCAGGCTCCTATACCTCCTTCCTGATGGTAGAGGGGAAGAAGCTGTTCCTGAATCATTGAGTGTGTGTCTTCAGGCCCCTGTACCTCCTCCCTGATGGCAGAGGGGCAGAAGCTGTTCCTGAATCGTTGAGTGTGTCTCTTCAGGCTCCTGTACCTCCTCCCTGATGGCAGAGGGGACGAAACTGTTCCTGAATCGTTGAGTGTGTGTCTTCAGGCTCCGGTACCTCCACCGTGATAGCAGAGGGGAAGAAGCTGTTCCTGAATCGTTGAGTGTGTGTCTTCAGGCTCCTGTACCTCCTCCCTGATGGCAGAGGGGAAGAAGCAGTTCCGGAATCGTTGAGTGTGTGTCTTCAGGCTCCTGTACCTCCTCCCTGATGGCAGAGGAGAAGAAGCAGTTCCTGAATCGTTGAGTGTGTGTCCTCAGGCTCCTGTACCTCCTCCCTGATGGAAGAGGGAAGGAAGCTGTTCCTGAATCGCTGAGTGTGTGTCTCTAGGCTCCTGTACCTCCTCCCTGATGGCAGAGGGGAAGAAACTGTCCCTGAATCGTTGAGAGTGTGTCTTCAGGCTCCTGTACCTCCTCCCTGATGGCAGAGGGGAAGAAACTGTTCCTGAATCGTTGAGTGTGTGTCTTCAGGCACCTGTACCTCCTCCCTGATGGCAGAGGGGAAGCAGCAGATCCTGAGTCGTTGAGTGTGTGTCTTCAGGCTCCTATACCTCCTCCCTGATGGCAGAGGGGAAGAAGCCGATCCTGACTCGCTGAGTGTGTGTCTTCAGGCTCCTGTACCTCCTCCCTGATGGCAGAGGGGAAGAAGTTGTTCCTGAATCGTTGAGTGTGTGTCTTCAGGCTTCTGTACCTCATCCCTGATGGCAGAGGGGAAGAAGATGTACCTGAATCGTTGAGTGTGTGCCTTCAGGCTCCTGTACCTCCTCCCTAATGGCAGAGGGGAAGGAGCTGTTCCTGAATCGCTGAGTGTGTGTCCTCAGGCTCCTGTACCTCCTCCCTGATGGCAGAGGGAAGAAGCTGTTCCTGAATCACTCAGTGTGTGTCTTCAGGCTCCTGTACCTCCTCCCTGATGGCAGAAGGGAAGCAGCAGTTCCTGAATCGTTGAGTGTGTGTCTTCAGGCTCCTGTACCTCCTCCCTGATGGCAGAGGGGAAGCAGCAGTTCCTGCATCATTGAGTGTGTGTCTTCAGGCTTCTGTACCTCCTCCCTGATGGCAGAGGGGAAGAAGCTGTTCCTGAATCGTTGAGTGTGTGTCTTCAGGCTCCTGTACCTCCTCCCTGATGGCAGAGGGGAAGAAGCAGTTCCTGAATCGTTGAGTGTGTGTCATCAGGCTCCTATACCTCCTTCCTGATGGTAGAGGGGAAGAAGCTGTTCCTGAATCATTGAGTGTGTGTCTTCAGGCTCCTGTACCTCCTCCCTAATGGCAGAGGGGAAGGAGCTGTTCCTGAATCACTGAGTGTGTGTCCTCAGGCTCCTGTACCTCCTCCCTGATGGCAGAGGGGAAGAAGCAGTTCCTGAATCGTTGAGTGTGTGTCTTCAGGCTCCTATACCTCCTTCCTGATGGTAGAGGGGAAGAAGCTGTTCCTGAATCATTGAGTGTGTGTCTTCAGGCCCCTGTACCTCCTCCCTGATGGCAGAGGGGCAGAAGCTGTTCCTGAATCGTTGAGTGTGTCTCTTCAGGCTCCTGTACCTCCTCCCTGATGGCAGAGGGGACGAAACTGTTCCTGAATCGTTGAGTGTGTGTCTTCAGGCTCCGGTACCTCCACCGTGATAGCAGAGGGGAAGAAGCTGTTCCTGAATCGTTGAGTGTGTGTCTTCAGGCTCCTGTACCTCCTCCCTGATGGCAGAGGGGAAGAAGCAGTTCCGGAATCGTTGAGTGTGTGTCTTCAGGCTCCTGTACCTCCTCCCTGATGGCAGAGGAGAAGAAGCAGTTCCTGAATCATTGAGTGTGTGTCCTCAGGCTCCTGTACCTCCTCCCTGATGGCAGAGGGGAAGAAACTGTCCCTGAATCGTTGAGAATGTGTCTTCAGGCTCCTGTACCTCCTCCCTGATGGCAGAGGGGAAGAAACTGTTCCTGAATCGTTGAGTGTGTGTCTTCAGGCACCTGTACCTCCTCCCTGATGGCAGAGGGGAAGCAGCAGATCCTGAGTCGTTGAGTGTGTGTCTTCAGGCTCCTATACCTCCTCCCTGATGGCAGAGGGGAAGAAGCCGATCCTGACTCGCTGAGTGTGTGTCTTCAGGCTCCTGTACCTCCTCCCTGATGGCAGAGGGGAAGAAGTTGTTCCTGAATCGTTGAGTGTGTGTCTTCAGGCTTCTGTACCTCATCCCTGATGGCAGAGGGGAAGAAGATGTACCTGAATCGTTGAGTGTGTGCCTTCAGGCTCCTGTACCTCCTCCCTAATGGCAGAGGGGAAGGAGCTGTTCCTGAATCGCTGAGTGTGTGTCCTCAGGCTCCTGTACCTCCTCCCTGATGGCAGAGGGAAGAAGCTGTTCCTGAATCACTCAGTGTGTGTCTTCAGGCTCCTGTACCTCCTCCCTGATGGCAGAAGGGAAGCAGCAGTTCCTGAATCGTTGAGTGTGTGTCTTCAGGCTCCTGTACCTCCTCCCTGATGGCAGAGGGGAAGCAGCAGTTCCTGCATCATTGAGTGTGTGTCTTCAGGCTTCTGTACCTCCTCCCTGATGGCAGAGGGGAAGAAGCTGTTCCTGAATCGTTGAGTGTGTGTCTTCAGGCTCCTGTACCTCCTCCCTGATGGCAGAGGGGAAGAAGCAGTTCCTGAATCGTTGAGTGTGTGTCATCAGCTCCTATACCTCCTTCCTGATGGTAGAGGGGAAGAAGCTGTTCCTGAATCATTGAGTGTGTGTCTTCAGGCCCCTGTACCTCCTCCCTGATGGCAGAGGGGCAGAAGCTGTTCCTGAATCATTGAGTGTGTGTCTTCAGGCTCCAGTACCTCCTCCCTGACGGCAGAGTGGAATAAACTGTTCCTGAATCGTTGAGTGTGTGTCTTCAGGCTCCAGTACCTCCTCCCTGATGGCAGAGGGGAAGAAACTGTTCCTGAATCGTTGAGTGTGTGTCTGCAGTCTCCTGTACCTCCCACCTGTTAGCAGAGGGGCAGAAGCTGTTCCTGAATGATTGAGTGTGTGCCATCAGCCTCCTGTACCTCCTCCCTGATGGCAGAGGGGTAGAAGCTGTTCCTGAATCATTGAGTGTGTGTCTTCAGGCTCCTGTACCTCCTCCCTGATGGCAGAGGGGAAGAAACTGTTCCTGAATCGTTGAGTGTGTGTCTTCAGGCTGCTGTACCTCCTCCCTGATGGCAGAGGGGAAGAAGCTGTTCCTGAATCGTTGAGTGTGTGTCTTCAGGCTCCTGTACCTCCTCCCTGATGGCAGAGGGGAAGCAGCAGTTCCTGAATCGCTGAGTGTGTGTCTTCAGGCTCCTGTACCTGCTCACTGATGGCAGAGGAGAAGAAGCTGTTCCTGAATCGCTGAGTGTGTGTCTTCAGGCTCCTGTACCTCCTCCCTAATGGCAGAGGGGAAGGAGCTGTTCCTGAATCGCTGAGTGTGTTTCTTCAGGCTCCTGTACATCCTACCTGATGGCAGAGGGGAAGAAGCTATTCCTGAATCACTCAGTGTGTGTCTTCAGGCTCCTGTACCTCCTCCCTGATGGCAGAGGGGAAGCAGCAGTTCCTGAATCGTTGAGTGTGTGTCTTCAGGCTCCTGTACCTCCTCCCTGATGGCAGAGGGGAGAATGCTGTTCCTGAATCGTTGAGTGTGTGTCTTCAGGCTCCTGTACCTCCTCCCTGATGGCAGAGGGGAAGAAGCAGTTCCTGAATTGTTGAGTGTGTGACTTCAGGCTCCTGTACCTCCTCCCTAATGGCAGAGGGGAAGAAGCTGTTCCTGAATCGTTGAGTGTGTGTCTTCAGGCTCCTGTACCTCCTCCCTGATGGCAGAGGGGAAGAAGCTGTTCCTGAATTGTTGAGTGTGTGTCTTCAGGCTCCTGTACCTCCTCCCTGATGGAAGAGGGGAAGAAGCTGTTCCTGAATCGCTGAGTGTGTGTCTTTAGGCTCCAGTACCTCCTCCCTGATGGCAGAGGGGAAGAAACTGTCCCTGAATCGTTGAGTGTGTGTCTTCAGGCTCCTGTACCTCCTCCCTGATGGCAGAGGGGAAGAAACTGTTCCTGAATCGTTGAGTGTGTGTCTTCAGGCACCTGTACCTCCTCCCTGATGGCAGAGGGGAAGCAGCAGATCCTGAGTCGTTGAGTGTGTGTCTTCAGGCTCCTATACCTCCTCCCTGATGGCAGAGGGGAAGAAGCTGATCCTGACTCGCTGAGTGTGTGTCTTCAGGCTCCTGTACCTCCTCCCTGATGGCAGAGGGGAAGAAGTTGTTCCTGAATCGTTGAGTGTGTGTCTTCAGGCTTCTGTACCTCATCCCTGATGGCAGAGGGGAAGAAGATGTACCTGAATCGTTGAGTGTGTGCCTTCAGGCTCCTGTACCTCCTCCCTAATGGCAGAGGGGAAGGAGCTGTTCCTGAATCGCTGAGTGTGTGTCCTCAGGCTCCTGTACCTCCTCCCTGATGGCAGAGGGAAGAAGCTGTTCCTGAATCACTCAGTGTGTGTCTTCAGGCTCCTGTACCTCCTCCCTGATGGCAGAAGGGAAGCAGCAGTTCCTGAATCGTTGAGTGTGTGTCTTCAGGCTCCTGTACCTCCTCCCTGATGGCAGAGGGGAAGCAGCAGTTCCTGCATCATTGAGTGTGTGTCTTCAGGCTTCTGTACCTCCTCCCTGATGGCAGAGGGGAAGAAGCTGTTCCTGAATCGTTGAGTGTGTGTCTTCAGGCTCCTGTACCTCCTCCCTGATGGCAGAGGGGAAGAAGAAGTTCCTGAATCGTTGAGTGTGTGTCATCAGGCTCCTATACCTCCTTCCTGATAGTAGAGGGGAAGAAGCTGTTCCTGAATCATTGAGTGTGTGTCTTCAGGCCCCTGTACCTCCTCCCTGATGGCAGAGGGGCAGAAGCTGTTCCTGAATCATTGAGTGTGTGTCTTCAGGCTCCAGTACCTCCTCCCTGACGGCAGAGTGGAATAAACTGTTCCTGAATCGTTGAGTGTGTGTCTTCAGGCTCCAATACCTCCTCCCTGATGGCAGAGGGGAAGAAACTGTTCCTGAATCGTTGAGTGTGTGTCTGCAGTCTCCTGTACCTCCCACCTGTTAGCAGAGGGGCAGAAGCTGTTCCTGAATGATTGAGTGTGTGCCATCAGCCTCCTGTACCTCCTCCCTGATGGCAGAGGGGAAGAAGCTGTTCCTGAATCGTTGAGTGTGTGTCTTCAGGCTCCTGTACCTCCTCCCTGATGGCAGAGGGGAAGCAGCAGTTCCTGAATCGCTGAGTGTGTGTCTTCAGGCTCCTGTACCTGCTCACTGATGGCAGAGGAGAAGAAGCTGTTCCTGAATCGCTGAGTGTGTGTCTTCAGGCTCCTGTACCTCCTCCCTAATGGCAGAGGGGAAGGAGCTGTTCCTGAATCGCTGAGTGTGTTTCTTCAGGCTCCTGTACATCCTACCTGATGGCAGAGGGGAAGAAGCTGTTCCTGAATCACTCAGTGTGTGTCTTCAGGCTCCTGTACCTCCTCCCTGATGGCAGAGGGGAAGCAGCAGTTCCTGAATCGTTGAGTGTGTGTCTTCAGGCTCCTGTACCTCCTCCCTGATGGCAGAGGGGAGAAAGCTGTTCCTGAATCGTTGAGTGTGTGTCTTCAGGCTCCTGTACCTCCTCCCTGATGGCAGAGGGGAAGAAGCAGTTCCTGAATTGTTGAGTGTGTGACTTCAGGCTCCTGTACCTCCTCCCTAATGGCAGAGGGGAAGAAGCTGTTCCTGAATCGTTGAGTGTGTGTCTTCAGGCTCCTGTACCTCCTCCCTGATGGCAGAGGGGAAGAAGCTGTTCCTGAATTGTTGAGTGTGTGTCTTCAGGCTCCTGTACCTCCTCCCTGATGGAAGAGGGGAAGAAGCTGTTCCTGAATCGCTGAGTGTGTGTCTTTAGGCTCCAGTACCTCCTCCCTGATGGCAGAGGGGAAGAAACTGTCCCTGAATCGTTGAGTGTGTGTCTTCAGGCTCCTGTACCTCCTCCCTGATGGCAGAGGGGAAGAAACTGTTCCTGAATCGTTGAGTGTGTGTCTTCAGGCACCTGTACCTCCTCCCTGATGGCAGAGGGGAAGCAGCAGATCCTGAGTCGTTGAGTGTGTGTCTTCAGGCTCCTATACCTCCTCCCTGATGGCAGAGGGGAAGAAGCTGATCCTGACTCGCTGAGTGTGTGTCTTCAGGCTCCTGTACCTCCTCCCTGATGGCAGAGGGGAGAAAGCTGTTCCTGAATCGTTGAGTGTGTGTCTTCAGGCTCCTGTACCTCCTCCCTGATGGCAGAGGGGAAGAAGCAGTTCCTGAATTGTTGAGTGTGTGACTTCAGGCTCCTGTACCTCCTCCCTAATGGCAGAGGGGAAGAAGCTGTTCCTGAATCGTTGAGTGTGTGTCTTCAGGCTCCTGTACCTCCTCCCTGATGGCAGAGGGGAAGAAGCTGTTCCTGAATTGTTGAGTGTGTGTCTTCAGGCTCCTGTACCTCCTCCCTGATGGAAGAGGGGAAGAAGCTGTTCCTGAATCGCTGAGTGTGTGTCTTTAGGCTCCAGTACCTCCTCCCTGATGGCAGAGGGGAAGAAACTGTCCCTGAATCGTTGAGTGTGTGTCTTCAGGCTCCTGTACCTCCTCCCTGATGGCAGAGGGGAAGAAACTGTTCCTGAATCGTTGAGTGTGTGTCTTCAGGCACCTGTACCTCCTCCCTGATGGCAGAGGGGAAGCAGCAGATCCTGAGTCGTTGAGTGTGTGTCTTCAGGCTCCTATACCTCCTCCCTGATGGCAGAGGGGAAGAAGCTGATCCTGACTCGCTGAGTGTGTGTCTTCAGGCTCCTGTACCTCCTCCCTGATGGCAGAGGGGAAGAAGTTGTTCCTGAATCGTTGAGTGTGTGTCTTCAGGCTTCTGTACCTCATCCCTGATGGCAGAGGGGAAGAAGATGTATTAATCGTTGAGTGTGTGCCTTCAGGCTCCTGTACCTCCTCCCTAATGGCAGAGGGGAAGGAGCTGCTCCTGAATCGCTGAGTGTGTGTCCTCAGGCTCCTGTACCTCCTCCCTGATGGCAGCGGGGAAGCAGCAGTTCCTGCATCATTGATTGTGTGTCTTCAGGCTTCTGTACCTCCTCCCTGATGGCAGAGGGGAAGAAGCTGTTCCTGAATCGTTGAGTGTGTGTCTTCAGGCTCCTGTACCTCCTCCCTGATGGCAGAGGGGAAGAAGCAGTTCCTGAATCGTTGAGTGTGTGTCTTCAGGCTCCTATACCTCCTTCCTGATGGTAGAGGGGAAGAAGCTGTTCCTGAATCATTGAGTGTGTGTCTTCAGGCCCCTGTACCTCCTCCCTGATGGCAGAGGGGCAGAAGCTGTTCCTGAATCATTGAGTGTGTGTCTGCAGGCTCCAGTACCTCCTCCCTGACGGCAGAGGGGAAGAAACTGTTCCTGAATCGTTGAGTGTGTGTCTTCAGGCTCCAGTACCTCCTCCCTGATGGCAGAGGGGAAGAAACTGTTCCTGAATCGTTGAGTGTGTCTCTTCAGGCTCCTGTACCTCCTCCCTGATGGCAGAGGGGACGAAACTGTTCCTGAATCGTTGAGTGTGTGTCTTCAGGCTCCGGTACCTCCACCGTGATAGCAGAGGGGAAGAAGCTGTTCCTGAATCGTTGAGTGTGTGTCTTCAGGCTCCTGTACCTCCTCCCTGATGGCAGAGGGGAAGAAGCAGTTCCGGAATCGTTGAGTGTGTGTCTTCAGGCTCCTGTACCTCCTCCCTGATGGCAGAGGGGAAGAAGCAGTTCCTGAATCGTTGAGTGTGTGTCCTCAGGCTCAAGTACCTCCTCGCTGATGGAAGAGGGAAGGAAGCTGTTCCTGAATCGCTGAGTGTGTGTCTTTAGGCTCCTGTACCTCCTCCCTGATGGCAGAGGGGAAGAAACTGTCCCTGAATCGTTGAGTGTGTGTCTTCAGGCTCCTGTACCTCCTCCCTGATGGCAGAGGGGAAGAAGCTGTTCCTGAATCGTTGAGTGTGTGCCTTCAGGCTCCTGTACCTCCTCCCTAATGGCAGAGGGGAAGGAGCTGTTCCTGAATCGCTGAGTGTGTGTCCTCAGGCTCCTGTACCTCCTCCCTGATGGCAGAGGGAAGAAGCTGTTCCTGAATCACTCAGTGTGTGTCTTCAGGCTCCTGTACCTCCTCCCTGATGGCAGCGGGGAAGCAGCAGTTCCTGCATCATTGAGTGTGTGTCTTCAGGCTCCTGTACCTCCTCCCTAATGGCAGAGGGGAAGAAGCAGTTCCTGAATCGTTGAGTGTGTGTCTTCAGGCTCCTATACCTCCTTCCTGATGGTAGAGGGGAAGAAGCTGTTCCTGAATCATTGAGTGTGTGTCTTCAGGCCCTTGTACCTCCTCCCTGATGGCAGAGGGGCAGAAGCTGTTCCTGAATCATTGAGTGTGTGTCTTCAGGCTCCAGTACCTCCTCCCTGACCGCAGAGGGGAAGAAACTGTTCCTGAATCGTTGAGTGTGTGTCTTCAGGCTCCAGTACCTCCTCCCTGAAGGCAGAGGGGAAGAAACTGTTCCTGAATCGTTGAGTGTGAGTCTGCAGTCTCCTGTACATCCCCCCTGTTAGCAGAGGGGCAGAAGCTGTTCCTGAATGATTGAGTGTGTGCCATCAGCCTCCTGTACCTCCTCCCTGATGGCAGAGGGGTAGAAGCTGTTCCTGAATCATTGAGTGTGTGTCTTCAGGCTCCTGTACCTCCTCCCTGATGGCAGAGGGGAAGAAACTGTTCCTGAATCGTTGAGTGTGTGACTTCAGGCTCCTGTACCTCCTCCCTAATGGCAGAGGGGAAGAAGCTGTTCCTGAATCGTTGAGTGTGTGTCTTCAGGCTCCTGTACCTCCTCCCTGATGGCAGAGGGGAAGAAGCTGTTCCTGAATTGTTGAGTGTGTGTCTTCAGGCTCCTGTACCTCCTCCCTGATGGAAGAGGGGAAGAAGCTGTTCCTGAATCGCTGAGTGTGTGTCTTTAGGCTCCAGTACCTCCTCCCTGATGGCAGAGGGGAAGAAGCTGTTCCTGAATCGTTGAGTGTGTGTCTTCAGGCTCCTGCACCTCCTCCCTAATGGCAGAGGGGAAGGAGCTGTTCCTGAATCGCTGAGGGTGTGTCTTCAGGCTCCTGTACCTCCTCCCTGATGGCAGAGGGGAAGAAGCTGTTCCTGAATCACTCAGTGTGTGTCTTCAGGCTCCTGTACCTCCTCCCTGATGGCAGAAGGGAAGCAGCAGTTCCTGAATCGTTGAGTGTGTGTCTTCAGGCTCCTGTACCTCCTCCCTGATGGCAGAGGGGAGGAAGCTCTTCCTGAATCGTTGAGTGTGTGTCTTCAGGCTCCTGTACCTCCTCCCTGATGGCAGAGGGGAAGAAGCTGTTCCTGAATCTTTGAGTGTGTGACTTCAGGCTCCTGTACCTCCTCCCTGATGGCAGAGGGGAAGAAGCTGATCCTGAATCGTTGACTGTGTGTCTTCGAGCTCCTGTACCTCCTCCCTGATGGAAGAGGGGAGGAAGCTGTTCCTGAATCGCTGAGTGTGTGTCTTTAGGCTCCTGTACCTCCTCCCTGATGGCTGAGGGGAAGAAACTGTTCCTGAATCGTTCAGTGTGTGTCTTCAGGCCCCTGTACCTCCTCCCTGATGGCAGAGGGGCAGAAGCTGTTCCTGAATCATTGAGTGTGTGTCTTCAGGCTCCAGTACCTCCTCCCTGATGGCAGAGTGGTAGAAGCTGTTCCTGAATCATTGAGTGTGTGTCTTCAGGCTCCTGTACCTCCTCCCTGATGGCAGAGTGGTAGAAGCTGTTCCTGAATCTTTGAGTGTGTGTCTTCAGGCTCCTGTACCTCCTCCCTGATGGCAGAGGGGAAGAAGATGTACCTGAATCGTTGAGTGTGTGCCTTCAGGCTCCTGTACCTCCTCCCTAATGGCAGAGGGGAAGGAGCTGTTCCTGAATCGCTGAGTGTGTGTCTTCAGGCTCCTGTACCTCCTCCCTAATGGCAGAGGGGAAGGAGCTGTTCCTGAATCGCTGAGTGTGTGTCTTCAGGCTCCTGTACCTCCTCCCTGATGGCAGAGGGGAAGAAGATGTACCTGAATCGTTGAGTGTGTGTCTTCAGGCTCCTGTACATCCTCCCTGATGGCAGAGGGGAAGAAGCTGTTCCTGAATCACTCAGTGTGTGTCTTCAGGCTCCTGTACCTCCTCCCTGATGGCAGAGGGGAAGCAGCAGTTCCTGAATCGTTGAGTGTGTGTCTTCAGGCTCCAGTACCTCCTCCCTGATGGCAGAGGGGAGAAAGCTGTTCCTGAATCGTTGAGTGTGTGTCTGCAGTCTCCTGTACCTCCCACCTGTTAGCAGAGGGGCAGAAGCTGTTCCTGAATGATTGAGTGTGTGCCATCAGCCTCCTGTACCTCCTCCCTGATGGCAGAGGGGAAGAAGCTGTTCCTGAATCGTTGAGTGTGTGTCTTCAGGCTGCTGTACCTCCTCCCTGATGGCAGAGGGGAGGAAGCTGTTCCTGAATCATTGAGTGTGCGTCTTCAGGATCCTGTACCTCCTCCCTGATGGCAGAGGGGAGGAAGCTGTTCCTGAATCATTGGTGTGTGTCTTCAGGCTTCTGTACCTCCTCCCTGATGGCAGAGGGTACGAAGCTGTTCTAGAGTCGTTGAGTGTGTGTCTTAAGCCTCCGGTACCTCCACCCTGATAGCAGAGGGGAAGAAGCTGTTCCTGAATCGTTGAGTGTGTGTCTTCAGTCTCCTGTACCTCCTCCCTTATGGCAGAGGGGAAGAAGCTGTTCCTGAATCACTCAGTGTGTGTCTTCAGGCTCCTGTACCTCCTCCCTGATGGCAGAGGGGAAGCAGCAGTTCCTGAATCATTGAGTGTGTGTCTTCAGGCTCCTGTACCTCCTCCCTGATGGCAGAGGGGAGGAAGCTCTTCCTGAATCGTTGAGTGTGTGTCTTCAGGCTCCTGTACCTCCTCCCTGATGGCAGAGGGGAAGAAGCTGTTCCTGAATCTTTGAGTGTGTGACTTCAGGCTCCTGTACCTCCTCCCTGATGGCAGAGGGGAAGAAGCTGATCCTGAATCGTTGACTGTGTGTCTTCGAGCTCCTGTACCTCCTCCCTGATGGAAGAGGGGAGGAAGCTGTTCCTGAATCGCTGAGTGTGTGTCTTTAGGCTCCTGTACCTCCTCCCTGATGGCTGAGGGGAAGAAACTGTTCCTGAATCGTTCAGTGTGTGTCTTCAGGCCCCTGTACCTCCTCCCTGATGGCAGAGGGGCAGAAGCTGTTCCTGAATCATTGAGTGTGTGTCTTCAGGCTCCAGTACCTCCTCCCTGATGGCAGAGTGGTAGAAGCTGTTCCTGAATCATTGAGTGTGTGTCTTCAGGCTCCTGTACCTCCTCCCTGATGGCAGAGTGGTAGAAGCTGTTCCTGAATCTTTGAGTGTGTGTCTTCAGGCTCCTGTACCTCCTCCCTGATGGCAGAGGGGAAGAAGATGTACCTGAATCGTTGAGTGTGTGCCTTCAGGCTCCTGTACCTCCTCCCTAATGGCAGAGGGGAAGGAGCTGTTCCTGAATCGCTGAGTGTGTGTCTTCAGGCTCCTGTACCTCCTCCCTAATGGCAGAGGGGAAGGAGCTGTTCCTGAATCGCTGAGTGTGTGTCTTCAGGCTCCTGTACCTCCTCCCTGATGGCAGAGGGGAAGCAGCAGTTCCTGAATCGTTGAGTGTGTGTCTTCAGGCTCCAGTACCTCCTCCCTGATGGCAGAGGGGAGAAAGCTGTTCCTGAATCGTTGAGTGTGTGTCTGCAGTCTCCTGTACCTCCCACCTGTTAGCAGAGGGGCAGAAGCTGTTCCTGAATGATTGAGTGTGTGCCATCAGCCTCCTGTACCTCCTCCCTGATGGCAGAGGGGAAGAAGCTGTTCCTGAATCGTTGAGTGTGTGTCTTCAGGCTGCTGTACCTCCTCCCTGATGGCAGAGGGGAGGAAGCTGTTCCTGAATCATTGAGTGTGCGTCTTCAGGATCCTGTACCTCCTCCCTGATGGCAGAGGGGAGGAAGCTGTTCCTGAATCATTGGTGTGTGTCTTCAGGCTTCTGTACCTCCTCCCTGATGGCAGAGGGTACGAAGCTGTTCTAGAGTCGTTGAGTGTGTGTCTTAAGCCTCCGGTACCTCCACCCTGATAGCAGAGGGGAAGAAGCTGTTCCTGAATCGTTGAGTGTGTGTCTTCAGTCTCCTGTACCTCCTCCCTTATGGCAGAGGGGAAGAAGCTGTTCCTGAATCACTCAGTGTGTGTCTTCAGGCTCCTGTACCTCCTCCCTGATGGCAGAGGGGAAGCAGCAGTTCCTGAATCATTGAGTGTGTGTCTTCAGGCTCCTGTACCTCCTCCCTGATGGCAGAGGGGAAGAAGCTGTTCCTGAATTGTTGAGTGTGTGTCTTCAGGCTCCTGTACCTCCTCCCTGATGGAAGAGGGGAAGAAGCTGTTCCTGAATCGCTGAGTGTGTGTCTTTAGGCTCCAGTACCTCCTCCCTGATGGCAGAGGGGAAGAAGCTGTTCCTGAATCGTTGAGTGTGTGTCTTCAGGCTCCTGCACCTCCTCCCTAATGGCGGAGGGGAAGGAGCTGTTCCTGAATCGCTGAGTCTGTGTCTTCAGGCTCCTGTACCTCCTCCCTGATGGCAGAGGGGAAGAAGCTGTTCCTGAATCACTCAGTGTGTGTCTTCAGGCTCCTGTACCTCCTCCCTGATGGCAGAAGGGAAGCAGCAGTTCCTGAATCGTTGAGTGTGTGTCTTCAGGCTCCTGTACCTCCTCCCTGATGGCAGAGGGGAGGAAGCTCTTCCTGAATCGTTGAGTGTGTGTCTTCAGGCTCCTGTACCTCCTCCCTGATGGCAGAGGGGAAGAAGCTGTTCCTGAATCGTTGAGTGTGTGACTTCAGGCTCCTGTACCTCCTCCCTGATGGCAGAGGGGAAGAAGCTGATCCTGAATCGTTGACTGTGTGTCTTCGGGCTCCTGTACCTCCTCCCTGATGGAAGAGGGGAGGAAGCTGTTCCTGAATCGCCTAGTGTGTGTCTTTAGGCTCCTGTACCTCCTCCCTGATGGCAGAGGGGAAGAAACTGTTCCTGAATCGTTGAGTGTGTGTCTTCAGGCTCCTGTACCTCCTCCCTGATGGCAGAGGGGAAGAAGCTGTTCCTGAATCGTTGAGTGTGTGTCTTCAGGCTCCTGTACCTCCTCCCTGATGGCAGAGGGGAAGAAGCAGTTCCTGAATCGTTGAGTGTGTGTCTTCAGGCTCCTGTACCTCCTCCCTGATTTCAGAGGGGAAGAAGATGTACCTGAATCGTTGAGTGTGTGCCTTCAGGCTCCTGTACCTCCTCCCTAATGGCAGAGGGGAAGGAGCTGTTCCTGAATCGCTGAGTTTGTGTCTTCAGGCTCCTGTACCTCCTCCCTGATGGCAGAGGGGAAGAAGCTGTTCCTGAATCACTCAGTGTGTGTCTTCAGGCTCCTGTACCTCCTCCCTGATGGCAGAGGGGAAGCAGCAGTTCCTGTATCGTTGAGTGTGTGTCTTCTGTCTCCTGTACCTCCTCCCTGATGGCAGAGGAGAAGAAGCTGTTCCTGAATTGCTGAGTGTGTGTCTTCAGGCTCCTGTACCTCCTCCCTAATGGCAGAGGGGAAGGAGCTGTTCCTGAATCGCTGAGTGTGTTTCTTCAGGCTCCTGTACATCCTCCCTGATGGCAGAGGGGAAGAAGCTGTTCCTGATTCTCTCAGTGTGTGTCTTCAGGCTCCAGTACCTCCTCCCTGATGGCAGAGGGGAAGCAGCAGTTCCTGAATCGTTGAGTGTGTGTCTTCAGGCTCCTGTACCTCCTCCCTGATGGCAGAGGGGAAGAAGCTGTTCCTGAATCGTTGAGTGTGTGTCTTCAGGCTCCTGTACCTCCTCCCTGATGGCAGAGGGGAGAAAGCTGTTCCTGAATCTTTGAGTGTGTGTCTTCAGGCTTCTGTACCTCCTCCCTGATGGCAGAGGGGAAGAAGCTGTTCCTGAATCGTTGAGTGTGTGTCTGCAGGCTCCTGTACCTCCTCGCTGATGGCAGAGGGGAAGAAGCTGTTCCTGAATCTTTGAGTGTGTGTCTTCAGGCTCCTATACCTCCTTCCTGATGGTAGAGGGGAAGAAGCTGTTCCTGAATCATTGAGTGTGTGTCTTCGGGCTCCTGTACCTCCTCCCTGATGGAAGAGGGGAAGAAGCTGTTCCTGAATCGCTGAGTGTGTGTCTTCAGGCTCCTGTACCTCCTCCCTAATGGCAGAGGGGAAGGAGCTGTTCCTGAATCGCTGAGTGTGTTTCTTCAGGCTCCTGTACATCCTACCTGATGGCAGAGGGGAAGAAGCTATTCCTGAATCACTCAGTGTGTGTCTTCAGGCTCCTGTACCTCCTCCCTGATGGCAGAGGGGAAGCAGCAGTTCCTGAATCGTTGAGTGTGTGTCTTCAGGCTCCTGTACCTCCTCCCTGATGGCAGAGGGGAGAAAGCTGTTCCTGAATCGTTGAGTGTGTGTCTTCAGGCTCCTGTACCTCCTCCCTGATGGCAGAGGGGAAGAAGCAGTTCCTGAATTGTTGAGTGTGTGACTTCAGGCTCCTGTACCTCCTCCCTAATGGCAGAGGGGAAGAAGCTGTTCCTGAATCGTTGAGTGTGTGTCTTCAGGCTCCTGTACCTCCTCCCTGATGGCAGAGGGGAAGAAGCTGTTCCTGAATTGTTGAGTGTGTGTCTTCAGGCTCCTGTACCTCCTCCCTGATGGAAGAGGGGAAGAAGCTGTTCCTGAATCGCTGAGTGTGTGTCTTTAGGCTCCAGTACCTCCTCCCTGATGGCAGAGGGGAAGAAACTGTCCCTGAATCGTTGAGTGTGTGTCTTCAGGCTCCTGTACCTCCTCCCTGATGGCAGAGGGGAAGAAACTGTTCCTGAATCGTTGAGTGTGTGTCTTCAGGCACCTGTACCTCCTCCCTGATGGCAGAGGGGAAGCAGCAGATCCTGAGTCGTTGAGTGTGTGTCTTCAGGCTCCTATACCTCCTCCCTGATGGCAGAGGGGAAGAAGCTGATCCTGACTCGCTGAGTGTGTGTCTTCAGGCTCCTGTACCTCCTCCCTGATGGCAGAGGGGAAGAAGTTGTTCCTGAATCGTTGAGTGTGTGTCTTCAGGCTTCTGTACCTCATCCCTGATGGCAGAGGGGAAGAAGATGTACCTGAATCGTTGAGTGTGTGCCTTCAGGCTCCTGTACCTCCTCCCTAATGGCAGAGGGGAAGGAGCTGTTCCTGAATCGCTGAGTGTGTGTCCTCAGGCTCCTGTACCTCCTCCCTGATGGCAGAGGGAAGAAGCTGTTCCTGAATCACTCAGTGTGTGTCTTCAGGCTCCTGTACCTCCTCCCTGATGGCAGAAGGGAAGCAGCAGTTCCTGAATCGTTGAGTGTGTGTCTTCAGGCTCCTGTACCTCCTCCCTGATGGCAGAGGGGAAGCAGCAGTTCCTGCATCATTGAGTGTGTGTCTTCAGGCTTCTGTACCTCCTCCCTGATGGCAGAGGGGAAGAAGCTGTTCCTGAATCGTTGAGTGTGTGTCTTCAGGCTCCTGTACCTCCTCCCTGATGGCAGAGGGGAAGAAGAAGTTCCTGAATCGTTGAGTGTGTGTCATCAGGCTCCTATACCTCCTTCCTGATAGTAGAGGGGAAGAAGCTGTTCCTGAATCATTGAGTGTGTGTCTTCAGGCCCCTGTACCTCCTCCCTGATGGCAGAGGGGCAGAAGCTGTTCCTGAATCATTGAGTGTGTGTCTTCAGGCTCCAGTACCTCCTCCCTGACGGCAGAGTGGAATAAACTGTTCCTGAATCGTTGAGTGTGTGTCTTCAGGCTCCAATACCTCCTCCCTGATGGCAGAGGGGAAGAAACTGTTCCTGAATCGTTGAGTGTGTGTCTGCAGTCTCCTGTACCTCCCACCTGTTAGCAGAGGGGCAGAAGCTGTTCCTGAATGATTGAGTGTGTGCCATCAGCCTCCTGTACCTCCTCCCTGATGGCAGAGGGGAAGAAGCTGTTCCTGAATCGTTGAGTGTGTGTCTTCAGGCTCCTGTACCTCCTCCCTGATGGCAGAGGGGAAGCAGCAGTTCCTGAATCGCTGAGTGTGTGTCTTCAGGCTCCTGTACCTGCTCACTGATGGCAGAGGAGAAGAAGCTGTTCCTGAATCGCTGAGTGTGTGTCTTCAGGCTCCTGTACCTCCTCCCTAATGGCAGAGGGGAAGGAGCTGTTCCTGAATCGCTGAGTGTGTTTCTTCAGGCTCCTGTACATCCTACCTGATGGCAGAGGGGAAGAAGCTGTTCCTGAATCACTCAGTGTGTGTCTTCAGGCTCCTGTACCTCCTTCCTGATGGTAGAGGGGAAGAAGCTGTTCCTGAATCGCCTAGTGTGTGTCTTTAGGCTCCTGTACCTCCTCCCTGATGGCAGAGGGGAAGAAACTGTTCCTGAATCGTTGAGTGTGTGTCTTCAGGCTCCTGTACCTCCTCCCTGATGGCAGAGGGGAAGAAGCTGTTCCTGAATCGTTGAGTGTGTGTCTTCAGGCTCCTGTACCTCCTCCCTGATGGCAGAGGGGAAGAAGCAGTTCCTGAATCGTTGAGTGTGTGTCTTCAGGCTCCTGTACCTCCTCCCTGATTTCAGAGGGGAAGAAGATGTACCTGAATCGTTGAGTGTGTGCCTTCAGGCTCCTGTACCTCCTCCCTAATGGCAGAGGGGAAGGAGCTGTTCCTGAATCGCTGAGTTTGTGTCTTCAGGCTCCTGTACCTCCTCCCTGATGGCAGAGGGGAAGAAGCTGTTCCTGAATCACTCAGTGTGTGTCTTCAGGCTCCTGTACCTCCTCCCTGATGGCAGAGGGGAAGCAGCAGTTCCTGTATCGTTGAGTGTGTGTCTTCTGTCTCCTGTACCTCCTCCCTGATGGCAGAGGAGAAGAAGCTGTTCCTGAATTGCTGAGTGTGTGTCTTCAGGCTCCTGTACCTCCTCCCTAATGGCAGAGGGGAAGGAGCTGTTCCTGAATCGCTGAGTGTGTTTCTTCAGGCTCCTGTACATCCTCCCTGATGGCAGAGGGGAAGAAGCTGTTCCTGATTCTCTCAGTGTGTGTCTTCAGGCTCCAGTACCTCCTCCCTGATGGCAGAGGGGAAGCAGCAGTTCCTGAATCGTTGAGTGTGTGTCTTCAGGCTCCTGTACCTCCTCCCTGATGGCAGAGGGGAAGAAGCTGTTCCTGAATCGTTGAGTGTGTGTCTTCAGGCTCCTGTACCTCCTCCCTGATGGCAGAGGGGAGAAAGCTGTTCCTGAATCTTTGAGTGTGTGTCTTCAGGCTTCTGTACCTCCTCCCTGATGGCAGAGGGGAAGAAGCTGTTCCTGAATCGTTGAGTGTGTGTCTGCAGGCTCCTGTACCTCCTCGCTGATGGCAGAGGGGAAGAAGCTGTTCCTGAATCTTTGAGTGTGTGTCTTCAGGCTCCTATACCTCCTTCCTGATGGTAGAGGGGAAGAAGCTGTTCCTGAATCATTGAGTGTGTGTCTTCGGGCTCCTGTACCTCCTCCCTGATGGAAGAGGGGAAGAAGCTGTTCCTGAATCGCTGAGTGTGTGTCTTCAGGCTCCTGTACCTCCTCCCTAATGGCAGAGGGGAAGGAGCTGTTCCTGAATCGCTGAGTGTGTTTCTTCAGGCTCCTGTACATCCTACCTGATGGCAGAGGGGAAGAAGCTATTCCTGAATCACTCAGTGTGTGTCTTCAGGCTCCTGTACCTCCTCCCTGATGGCAGAGGGGAAGCAGCAGTTCCTGAATCGTTGAGTGTGTGTCTTCAGGCTCCTGTACCTCCTCCCTGATGGCAGAGGGGAGAAAGCTGTTCCTGAATCGTTGAGTGTGTGTCTTCAGGCTCCTGTACCTCCTCCCTGATGGCAGAGGGGAAGAAGCAGTTCCTGAATTGTTGAGTGTGTGACTTCAGGCTCCTGTACCTCCTCCCTAATGGCAGAGGGGAAGAAGCTGTTCCTGAATCGTTGAGTGTGTGTCTTCAGGCTCCTGTACCTCCTCCCTGATGGCAGAGGGGAAGAAGCTGTTCCTGAATTGTTGAGTGTGTGTCTTCAGGCTCCTGTACCTCCTCCCTGATGGAAGAGGGGAAGAAGCTGTTCCTGAATCGCTGAGTGTGTGTCTTTAGGCTCCAGTACCTCCTCCCTGATGGCAGAGGGGAAGAAACTGTCCCTGAATCGTTGAGTGTGTGTCTTCAGGCTCCTGTACCTCCTCCCTGATGGCAGAGGGGAAGAAACTGTTCCTGAATCGTTGAGTGTGTGTCTTCAGGCACCTGTACCTCCTCCCTGATGGCAGAGGGGAAGCAGCAGATCCTGAGTCGTTGAGTGTGTGTCTTCAGGCTCCTATACCTCCTCCCTGATGGCAGAGGGGAAGAAGCTGATCCTGACTCGCTGAGTGTGTGTCTTCAGGCTCCTGTACCTCCTCCCTGATGGCAGAGGGGAAGAAGTTGTTCCTGAATCGTTGAGTGTGTGTCTTCAGGCTTCTGTACCTCATCCCTGATGGCAGAGGGGAAGAAGATGTACCTGAATCGTTGAGTGTGTGCCTTCAGGCTCCTGTACCTCCTCCCTAATGGCAGAGGGGAAGGAGCTGTTCCTGAATCGCTGAGTGTGTGTCCTCAGGCTCCTGTACCTCCTCCCTGATGGCAGAGGGAAGAAGCTGTTCCTGAATCACTCAGTGTGTGTCTTCAGGCTCCTGTACCTCCTCCCTGATGGCAGAAGGGAAGCAGCAGTTCCTGAATCGTTGAGTGTGTGTCTTCAGGCTCCTGTACCTCCTCCCTGATGGCAGAGGGGAAGCAGCAGTTCCTGCATCATTGAGTGTGTGTCTTCAGGCTTCTGTACCTCCTCCCTGATGGCAGAGGGGAAGAAGCTGTTCCTGAATCGTTGAGTGTGTGTCTTCAGGCTCCTGTACCTCCTCCCTGATGGCAGAGGGGAAGAAGAAGTTCCTGAATCGTTGAGTGTGTGTCATCAGGCTCCTATACCTCCTTCCTGATAGTAGAGGGGAAGAAGCTGTTCCTGAATCATTGAGTGTGTGTCTTCAGGCCCCTGTACCTCCTCCCTGATGGCAGAGGGGCAGAAGCTGTTCCTGAATCATTGAGTGTGTGTCTTCAGGCTCCAGTACCTCCTCCCTGACGGCAGAGTGGAATAAACTGTTCCTGAATCGTTGAGTGTGTGTCTTCAGGCTCCAATACCTCCTCCCTGATGGCAGAGGGGAAGAAACTGTTCCTGAATCGTTGAGTGTGTGTCTGCAGTCTCCTGTACCTCCCACCTGTTAGCAGAGGGGCAGAAGCTGTTCCTGAATGATTGAGTGTGTGCCATCAGCCTCCTGTACCTCCTCCCTGATGGCAGAGGGGAAGAAGCTGTTCCTGAATCGTTGAGTGTGTGTCTTCAGGCTCCTGTACCTCCTCCCTGATGGCAGAGGGGAAGCAGCAGTTCCTGAATCGCTGAGTGTGTGTCTTCAGGCTCCTGTACCTGCTCACTGATGGCAGAGGAGAAGAAGCTGTTCCTGAATCGCTGAGTGTGTGTCTTCAGGCTCCTGTACCTCCTCCCTAATGGCAGAGGGGAAGGAGCTGTTCCTGAATCGCTGAGTGTGTTTCTTCAGGCTCCTGTACATCCTACCTGATGGCAGAGGGGAAGAAGCTGTTCCTGAATCACTCAGTGTGTGTCTTCAGGCTCCTGTACCTCCTCCCTGATGGCAGAGGGGAAGCAGCAGTTCCTGAATCGTTGAGTGTGTGTCTTCAGGCTCCTGTACCTCCTCCCTGATGGCAGAGGGGAGAAAGCTGTTCCTGAATCGTTGAGTGTGTGTCTTCAGGCTCCTGTACCTCCTCCCTGATGGCAGAGGGGAAGAAGCAGTTCCTGAATTGTTGAGTGTGTGACTTCAGGCTCCTGTACCTCCTCCCTAATGGCAGAGGGGAAGAAGCTGTTCCTGAATCGTTGAGTGTGTGTCTTCAGGCTCCTGTACCTCCTCCCTGATGGCAGAGGGGAAGAAGCTGTTCCTGAATTGTTGAGTGTGTGTCTTCAGGCTCCTGTACCTCCTCCCTGATGGAAGAGGGGAAGAAGCTGTTCCTGAATCGCTGAGTGTGTGTCTTTAGGCTCCAGTACCTCCTCCCTGATGGCAGAGGGGAAGAAACTGTCCCTGAATCGTTGAGTGTGTGTCTTCAGGCTCCTGTACCTCCTCCCTGATGGCAGAGGGGAAGAAACTGTTCCTGAATCGTTGAGTGTGTGTCTTCAGGCACCTGTACCTCCTCCCTGATGGCAGAGGGGAAGCAGCAGATCCTGAGTCGTTGAGTGTGTGTCTTCAGGCTCCTATACCTCCTCCCTGATGGCAGAGGGGAAGAAGCTGATCCTGACTCGCTGAGTGTGTGTCTTCAGGCTCCTGTACCTCCTCCCTGATGGCAGAGCGGAGAAAGCTGTTCCTGAATCGTTGAGTGTGTGTCTTCAGGCTCCTGTACCTCCTCCCTGATGGCAGAGGGGAAGAAGCAGTTCCTGAATTGTTGAGTGTGTGACTTCAGGCTCCTGTACCTCCTCCCTAATGGCAGAGGGGAAGAAGCTGTTCCTGAATCGTTGAGTGTGTGTCTTCAGGCTCCTGTACCTCCTCCCTGATGGCAGAGGGGAAGAAGCTGTTCCTGAATTGTTGAGTGTGTGTCTTCAGGCTCCTGTACCTCCTCCCTGATGGAAGAGGGGAAGAAGCTGTTCCTGAATCGCTGAGTGTGTGTCTTTAGGCTCCAGTACCTCCTCCCTGATGGCAGAGGGGAAGAAACTGTCCCTGAATCGTTGAGTGTGTGTCTTCAGGCTCCTGTACCTCCTCCCTGATGGCAGAGGGGAAGAAACTGTTCCTGAATCGTTGAGTGTGTGTCTTCAGGCACCTGTACCTCCTCCCTGATGGCAGAGGGGAAGCAGCAGATCCTGAGTCGTTGAGTGTGTGTCTTCAGGCTCCTATACCTCCTCCCTGATGGCAGAGGGGAAGAAGCTGATCCTGACTCGCTGAGTGTGTGTCTTCAGGCTCCTGTACCTCCTCCCTGATGGCAGAGGGGAAGAAGTTGTTCCTGAATCGTTGAGTGTGTGTCTTCAGGCTTCTGTACCTCATCCCTGATGGCAGAGGGGAAGAAGATGTATTAATCGTTGAGTGTGTGCCTTCAGGCTCCTGTACCTCCTCCCTAATGGCAGAGGGGAAGGAGCTGCTCCTGAATCGCTGAGTGTGTGTCCTCAGGCTCCTGTACCTCCTCCCTGATGGCAGCGGGGAAGCAGCAGTTCCTGCATCATTGATTGTGTGTCTTCAGGCTTCTGTACCTCCTCCCTGATGGCAGAGGGGAAGAAGCTGTTCCTGAATCGTTGAGTGTGTGTCTTCAGGCTCCTGTACCTCCTCCCTGATGGCAGAGGGGAAGAAGCAGTTCCTGAATCGTTGAGTGTGTGTCTTCAGGCTCCTATACCTCCTTCCTGATGGTAGAGGGGAAGAAGCTGTTCCTGAATCATTGAGTGTGTGTCTTCAGGCCCCTGTACCTCCTCCCTGATGGCAGAGGGGCAGAAGCTGTTCCTGAATCATTGAGTGTGTGTCTTCAGGCTCCAGTACCTCCTCCCTGACGGCAGAGGGGAAGAAACTGTTCCTGAATCGTTGAGTGTGTGTCTTCAGGCTCCAGTACCTCCTCCCTGATGGCAGAGGGGAAGAAACTGTTCCTGAATCGTTGAGTGTGTCTCTTCAGGCTCCTGTACCTCCTCCCTGATGGCAGAGGGGACGAAACTGTTCCTGAATCGTTGAGTGTGTGTCTTCAGGCTCCGGTACCTCCACCGTGATAGCAGAGGGGAAGAAGCTGTTCCTGAATCGTTGAGTGTGTGTCTTCAGGCTCCTGTACAGCCTCCCTGATGGCAGAGGGGAAGAAGCAGTTCCGGGATCGTTGAGTGTGTGTCTTCAGGCTCCTGTACCTCCTCCCTGATGGCAGAGGGGAAGAAGCAGTTCCTGAATCGTTGAGTGTGTGTCCTCAGGCTCAAGTACCTCCTCCCTGATGGAAGAGGGAAGGAAGCTGTTCCTGAATCGCTGAGTGTGTGTCTTTAGGCTCCTGTACCTCCTCCCTGATGGCAGAGGGGAAGAAACTGTCCCTGAATCGTTGAGTGTGTGTCTTCAGGCTCCTGTACCTCCTCCCTGATGGCAGAGGGGAAGAAGCTGTTCCTGAATCGTTGAGTGTGTGCCTTCAGGCTCCTGTACCTCCTCCCTAATGGCAGAGGGGAAGGAGCTGTTCCTGAATCGCTGAGTGTGTGTCCTCAGGCTCCTGTACCTCCTCCCTGATGGCAGAGGGAAGAAGCTGTTCCTGAATCACTCAGTGTGTGTCTTCAGGCTCCTGTACCTCCTCCCTGATGGCAGCGGGGAAGCAGCAGTTCCTGCATCATTGAGTGTGTGTCTTCAGGCTCCTGTACCTCCTCCCTAATGGCAGAGGGGAAGAAGCAGTTCCTGAATCGTTGAGTGTGTGTCTTCAGGCTCCTATACCTCCTTCCTGATGGTAGAGGGGAAGAAGCTGTTCCTGAATCATTGAGTGTGTGTCTTCAGGCCCTTGTACCTCCTCCCTGATGGCAGAGGGGCAGAAGCTGTTCCTGAATCATTGAGTGTGTGTCTTCAGGCTCCAGTACCTCCTCCCTGACCGCAGAGGGGAAGAAACTGTTCCTGAATCGTTGAGTGTGTGTCTTCAGGCTCCAGTACCTCCTCCCTGAAGGCAGAGGGGAAGAAACTGTTCCTGAATCGTTGAGTGTGAGTCTGCAGTCTCCTGTACATCCCCCCTGTTAGCAGAGGGGCAGAAGCTGTTCCTGAATGATTGAGTGTGTGCCATCAGCCTCCTGTACCTCCTCCCTGATGGCAGAGGGGTAGAAGCTGTTCCTGAATCATTGAGTGTGTGTCTTCAGGCTCCTGTACCTCCTCCCTGATGGCAGAGGGGAAGAAACTGTTCCTGAATCGTTGAGTGTGTGACTTCAGGCTCCTGTACCTCCTCCCTAATGGCAGAGGGGAAGAAGCTGTTCCTGAATCGTTGAGTGTGTGTCTTCAGGCTCCTGTACCTCCTCCCTGATGGCAGAGGGGAAGAAGCTGTTCCTGAATTGTTGAGTGTGTGTCTTCAGGCTCCTGTACCTCCTCCCTGATGGAAAAGGGGAAGAAGCTGTTCCTGAATCGCTGAGTGTGTGTCTTTAGGCTCCAGTACCTCCTCCCTGATGGCAGAGGGGAAGAAGCTGTTCCTGAATCGTTGAGTGTGTGTCTTCAGGCTCCTGCACCTCCTCCCTAATGGCAGAGGGGAAGGAGCTGTTCCTGAATCGCTGAGGGTGTGTCTTCAGGCTCCTGTACCTCCTCCCTGATGGCAGAGGGGAAGAAGCTGTTCCTGAATCACTCAGTGTGTGTCTTCAGGCTCCTGTACCTCCTCCCTGATGGCAGAAGGGAAGCAGCAGTTCCTGAATCGTTGAGTGTGTGTCTTCAGGCTCCTGTACCTCCTCCCTGATGGCAGAGGGGAGGAAGCTCTTCCTGAATCGTTGAGTGGTGTCTTCAGGCTCCTGTACCTCCTCCCTGATGGCAGAGGGGAAGAAGCTGTTCCTGAATCTTTGAGTGTGTGACTTCAGGCTCCTGTACCTCCTCCCTGATGGCAGAGGGGAAGAAGCTGATCCTGAATCGTTGACTGTGTGTCTTCGAGCTCCTGTACCTCCTCCCTGATGGAAGAGGGGAGGAAGCTGTTCCTGAATCGCTGAGTGTGTGTCTTTAGGCTCCTGTACCTCCTCCCTGATGGCTGAGGGGAAGAAACTGTTCCTGAATCGTTCAGTGTGTGTCTTCAGGCCCCTGTACCTCCTCCCTGATGGCAGAGGGGCAGAAGCTGTTCCTGAATCATTGAGTGTGTGTCTTCAGGCTCCAGTACCTCCTCCCTGATGGCAGAGTGGTAGAAGCTGTTCCTGAATCATTGAGTGTGTGTCTTCAGGCTCCTGTACCTCCTCCCTGATGGCAGAGTGGTAGAAGCTGTTCCTGAATCTTTGAGTGTGTGTCTTCAGGCTCCTGTACCTCCTCCCTGATGGCAGAGGGGAAGAAGATGTACCTGAATCGTTGAGTGTGTGCCTTCAGGCTCCTGTACCTCCTCCCTAATGGCAGAGGGGAAGGAGCTGTTCCTGAATCGCTGAGTGTGTGTCTTCAGGCTCCTGTACCTCCTCCCTAATGGCAGAGGGGAAGGAGCTGTTCCTGAATCGCTGAGTGTGTTTCTTCAGGCTCCTGTACATCCTCCCTGATGGCAGAGGGGAAGAAGCTGTTCCTGAATCACTCAGTGTGTGTCTTCAGGCTCCTGTACCTCCTCCCTGATGGCAGAGGGGAAGCAGCAGTTCCTGAATCGTTGAGTGTGTGTCTTCAGGCTCCAGTACCTCCTCCCTGATGGCAGAGGGGAGAAAGCTGTTCCTGAATCGTTGAGTGTGTGTCTGCAGTCTCCTGTACCTCCCACCTGTTAGCAGAGGGGCAGAAGCTGTTCCTGAATGATTGAGTGTGTGCCATCAGCCTCCTGTACCTCCTCCCTGATGGCAGAGGGGAAGAAGCTGTTCCTGAATCGTTGAGTGTGTGTCTTCAGGCTGCTGTACCTCCTCCCTGATGGCAGAGGGGAGGAAGCTGTTCCTGAATCATTGAGTGTGCGTCTTCAGGATCCTGTACCTCCTCCCTGATGGCAGAGGGGAGGAAGCTGTTCCTGAATCATTGGTGTGTGTCTTCAGGCTTCTGTACCTCCTCCCTGATGGCAGAGGGTACGAAGCTGTTCTAGAGTCGTTGAGTGTGTGTCTTAAGCCTCCGGTACCTCCACCCTGATAGCAGAGGGGAAGAAGCTGTTCCTGAATCGTTGAGTGTGTGTCTTCAGTCTCCTGTACCTCCTCCCTTATGGCAGAGGGGAAGAAGCTGTTCCTGAATCACTCAGTGTGTGTCTTCAGGCTCCTGTACCTCCTCCCTGATGGCAGAGGGGAAGCAGCAGTTCCTGAATCATTGAGTGTGTGTCTTCAGGCTCCTGTACCTCCTCCCTGATGGCAGAGGGGAAGAAGCTGTTCCTGAATTGTTGAGTGTGTGTCTTCAGGCTCCTGTACCTCCTCCCTGATGGAAGAGGGGAAGAAGCTGTTCCTGAATCGCTGAGTGTGTGTCTTTAGGCTCCAGTACCTCCTCCCTGATGGCAGAGGGGAAGAAGCTGTTCCTGAATCGTTGAGTGTGTGTCTTCAGGCTCCTGCACCTCCTCCCTAATGGCGGAGGGGAAGGAGCTGTTCCTGAATCGCTGAGTCTGTGTCTTCAGGCTCCTGTACCTCCTCCCTGATGGCAGAGGGGAAGAAGCTGTTCCTGAATCACTCAGTGTGTGTCTTCAGGCTCCTGTACCTCCTCCCTGATGGCAGAAGGGAAGCAGCAGTTCCTGAATCGTTGAGTGTGTGTCTTCAGGCTCCTGTACCTCCTCCCTGATGGCAGAGGGGAGGAAGCTCTTCCTGAATCGTTGAGTGTGTGTCTTCAGGCTCCTGTACCTCCTCCCTGATGGCAGAGGGGAAGAAGCTGTTCCTGAATCGTTGAGTGTGTGACTTCAGGCTCCTGTACCTCCTCCCTGATGGCAGAGGGGAAGAAGCTGATCCTGAATCGTTGACTGTGTGTCTTCGGGCTCCTGTACATCCTCCCTGATGGAAGAGGGGAGGAAGCTGTTCCTGAATCGCCTAGTGTGTGTCTTTAGGCTCCTGTACCTCCTCCCTGATGGCAGAGGGGAAGAAACTGTTCCTGAATCGTTGAGTGTGTGTCTTCAGGCTCCTGTACCTCCTCCCTGATGGCAGAGGGGAAGAAGCTGTTCCTGAATCGTTGAGTGTGTGTCTTCAGGCTCCTGTACCTCCTCCCTGATGGCAGAGGGGAAGAAGCAGTTCCTGAATCGTTGAGTGTGTGTCTTCAGGCTCCTGTACCTCCTCCCTGATTTCAGAGGGGAAGAAGATGTACCTGAATCGTTGAGTGTGTGCCTTCAGGCTCCTGTACCTCCTCCCTAATGGCAGAGGGGAAGGAGCTGTTCCTGAATCGCTGAGTTTGTGTCTTCAGGCTCCTGTACCTCCTCCCTGATGGCAGAGGGGAAGAAGCTGTTCCTGAATCACTCAGTGTGTGTCTTCAGGCTCCTGTACCTCCTCCCTGATGGCAGAGGGGAAGCAGCAGTTCCTGTATCGTTGAGTGTGTGTCTTCTGTCTCCTGTACCTCCTCCCTGATGGCAGAGGAGAAGAAGCTGTTCCTGAATTGCTGAGTGTGTGTCTTCAGGCTCCTGTACCTCCTCCCTAATGGCAGAGGGGAAGGAGCTGTTCCTGAATCGCTGAGTGTGTTTCTTCAGGCTCCTGTACATCCTCCCTGATGGCAGAGGGGAAGAAGCTGTTCCTGAATCTCTCAGTGTGTGTCTTCAGGCTCCAGTACCTCCTCCCTGATGGCAGAGGGGAAGCAGCAGTTCCTGAATCGTTGAGTGTGTGTCTTCAGGCTCCTGTACCTCCTCCCTGATGGCAGAGGGGAAGAAGCTGTTCCTGAATCGTTGAGTGTGTGTCTTCAGGCTCCTGTACCTCCTCCCTGATGGCAGAGGGGAGAAAGCTGTTCCTGAATCTTTGAGTGTGTGTCTTCAGGCTTCTGTACCTCCTCCCTGATGGCAGAGGGGAAGAAGCTGTTCCTGAATCGTTGAGTGTGTGTCTGCAGGCTCCTGTACCTCCTCCCTGATGGCAGAGGGGAAGAAGCTGTTCCTGAATCTTTGAGTGTGTGTCTTCAGGCTCCTATACCTCCTTCCTGATGGTAGAGGGGAAGAAGCTGTTCCTGAATCATTGAGTGTGTGTCTTCAGGCCCCTGTACCTCCTCCCGGATGGCAGAGGGGCAGAAGCAGTTCCTGAATCATTGAGTGTGTGTCTTCAGGCTCCAGTACCTCCTCCCTGACGGCAGAGGGGAAGAAACTGTTCCTGAATCGTTGAGTGTGTGTCTTCAGGCTCCAGTACCTCCTCCCTGATGGCAGAGGGGAACAAACTGTTCCTGAATCGTTGAGTGTGTGTCTTCAGTCTCCTGTACCTCCCCCCTGTTAGCAGAGGGGCAGAAGCTGTTCCTGAATGATTGAGTGTGTGCCTTCAGCCTCCTGTACCGCCTCCCTGATGGCAGAGTGGAAGAAGCTGATCCTGAATCGTTGACTGTGTGTCTTCAGGTTCCTGTACCTCCTCCCTGATGGCAGAGGGGAAGAAGCTGTTCCTGAATCGTTGAGTGTGTGTCTTCAGGCTCCTGTACCTCCTCCCTGATGGCAGAGGGGAAGCAGCAGTTCCTGAATCGTTGAGTGTGTGTCTTCAGGCTCCTGTACCTCCTCCCTGATGGCAGAGGGGAAGAAGCTGATCCTGACTCGCTGAGTGTGTGTCTTCAGGCTTCTGTACCTCATCCCTGATGGCAGAGGGGAAGAAGATGTACCTGAATCGTTGAGAGTGTGTCTTCAGGCTCCTGTACCTCCTCCCTGATGGAAGAGGGGAGGAAGCTGTTCCTGAATCGCTGAGTGTGTGTCTTCAGGCTCCTGGACCTCCTCCCTGATGGCAGAGGGGAAGAAGCTGATCCTGACTCGCTGAGTGTGTGTCTTCAGGCTTCTGGACCTCCTCCCTGATGGCAGAGGGGAAGAAGCTGTTCCTGAATCGTAGAGTGTGTGTCTTCAGGCTCCTGTACCTCCTCCCTGATGGCAGAGGGGAAGAAGCTGTTCCTGAATCGTAGAGTGTGTGTCTTCAGGCTCCTGTACCTCATCCCTGATGGCAGAGGGGAAGAAGCTGTTCCTGAATCACTCAGTGTGTGTCTTCAGGCTCCTGTACCACCTCCCTGATGGCAGAGGGGAAGCAGCAGTTCCTGAATCGTTGAGTGTGTGTCATCAGGCTCCTGTACCTCCTCCCTGATGGCAGAGGGGAGGAAGCTGTTCCTGAATCGTTGAGTGTGTGTCTTCAGGCTGCGGTACCTCCTCACTGAAGGCAGATGGGAAGAAACTGTTCCTGAATCATTGAGTGTGCGTCTTCAGGATCCTGTACCTCCTCCCTGATGGCAGAGGGGAGGAAGCTGTTCCTGAATCATTGAGTGTGTGTCTTCAGGCTTCTGTACCTCCTCCCTGATGGCAGAGGGTACAAAGCTGTTCTAGAGTCGTTGAGTGTGTGTCTTAAGCCTCCGGTACCTCCACCCTGATAGCAGAGGGGAAGAAGCTGTTCCTGAATCGTTGAGTGTGTGTCTTCAGTCTCCTGTACCTCCTCCCTTATGGCAGAGGGGAAGAAGCTGTTCCTGAATCGTTGAGTGTGTGACTTCAGGCTCCTGTACCTCCTCCCTGATGGCAGAGTGGAAGAAGCTGATCCTGAATCGTTGACTGTGTGTCTTCAGGTTCCTGTACCTCCTCCCTGATGGCAGAGGGGAAGAAGATGTACCTGAATCGTTGAGTGTGTGCCTTCAGGCTCCTGTACCTCCTCCCTAATGGCAGAGGGGAAGGAGCTGTTCCTGAATCGCTGAGTGTGTGTCTTCAGGCTCCTGTACCTCCTCCCTGATGGCATGGGGAAGCAGCAGTTCCTGTATCGTTGAGTGTGTGTCTTCAGGCTCCTGTACCTCCTCCCTGATGGCAGAGGGGAGGAAGCTGTTCCTCAATCGTTGAGTGTGTGTCTTCAGGCTGCTGTACCTCCTCACTGATGGCAGAGGAGAAGAAGCTGTTCCTGAATTGCTGAGTGTGTGTCTTCAGGCACCTGTACCTCCTCCCTAATGGCAGAGGGGAAGGAGCTGTTCCTGAATCGCTGAGTGTGTTTCTTCAGGCTCCTGTACATCCTCCCTGATGGCAGAGGGGAAGAAGCTGTTCCTGAATCACTCAGTGTGTGTCTTCAGGCTCCTGTACCTCCTCCCTGATGGCAGAGGGGAAGCAGCAGTTCCTGAATCGTTGAGTGTCTGTCTTCAGGCTCCTGTACCTCCTCCCTGATGGCAGAGGGGAGAAAGCTGTTCCTGAATCTTTGAGTGTGTGTCTTCAGGCTCCTGTACCTCCTCCCTGATGGCAGAGGGGAAGAAGCAGTTCCTGAATTGCTGAGTGTGTGACTTCAGGCTCCTGTACCTCCTCCCTGATGACAGAGGGGAAGAAGCTGTTCCTGAATCGTTGAGTGTGTTTCTTCAGGCTCCTGTACATCCTCCCTGATGGCAGAGGGGAAGAAGCTGTTCCTGAATCACTCAGTGTGTGTCTTCAGGCTCCTGTACCTCCTCCCTGATGGCAGAGGGGAAGCAGCAGTTCCTGAATCGTTGAGTGTGTGTCTTCAGGCTCCTGTACCTCCTCCCTGATGGCAGAGGGGAGAAAGCTGTTCCTGAATCGTTGAGTGTGTGTCTTCAGGCTCCTGTACCTCCTCCCTGATGGCAGAGGGGAAGAATCAGTTCCTGAATTGTTGAGTGTGTGACTTCAGGCTCCTGTACCTCCTCCCTAATGACAGAGGGGAAGAAGCTGTTCCTGAATCGTTGAGTGTGTGTCTTCAGGCTCCTGTACCTCCTCCCTGATGGCAGAGGGGAAGAAGCTGTTCCTGAATTGTTGAGTGTGTGTCTTCAGGCTCCTGTACCTCCTCCGTGATGGAAGAGGGGAAGAAGCTGTTCCTGAATCGCTGAGTGTGTGTCTTTAGGCTCCAGTACCTCCTCCCTGATGGCAGAGGGGAAGAAGCTGTTCCTGAATCGTTGAGTGTGTGTCTTCAGGCTCCTGCACCTCCTCCCTAATGGCAGAGGGGAAGGAGCTGTTCCTGAATCGCTGAGTGTGTGTCTTCAGGCTCCTGTACCTCCTCCCTGATGGCAGAGGGGAAGAAGCTGTTCCTGAATCACTCAGTGTGTGTCTTCAGGCTCCTGTACCTCCTCCCTGATGGCAGAAGGGAAGCAGCAGTTCCTGAATCGTTGAGTGTGTGTCTTCAGGCTCCTGTACCTCCTCCCTGATGGCAGAGGGGAGGAAGCTCTTCCTGAATCGTTGAGTGTGTGTCTTCAGGCTCCTGTACCTCCTCCCTGATGGAACAGGGGAGGAAGCTGTTCCTGAATCGCTGAGTGTGTGTCTTCAGGCTCCTGTACCTCCTCCCTGATGGCAGAGGGGAAGAAGCTGTTCCTGAATCGTTGAGTGTGTGTCTTCAGGCTCCTGTACCTCCACCCTGATGGCAGAGGGGAAGAAGCTGATCCTTACTCGCTGAGTGTGTGTCTTCAGGCTTCTGGACCTCATCCCTGATGGCAGAGGGGAAGAAGCTGTTCCTGAATCACTCAGTGTGTGTCTTCAGGCTCCTGTACCTCCTCCCTGATGGCAGAGGGGAAGCAGCAGTTCCTGAATCGTTGAGTGTGTGTCATCAGGCTCCTGTACCTCCTCCCTGATGGCAGAGGGGAGGAAGCTGTTCCTGAATCGTTGAGTGTGTGTCTTCAGGCTGCGGTACCTCCTCACTGAAGGCAGATGGGAAGAAACTGTTCCTGAATCATTGAGTGTGCGTCTTCAGGATCCTGTACCTCCTCCCTGATGGCAGAGGGGAGGAAGCTGTTCCTGAATCATTGAGTGTGTGTCTTCAGGCTTCTGTACCTCCTCCCTGATGGCAGAGGGTATGAAGCTGTTCTAGAGTCGTTGAGTGTGTGTCTTAAGCCTCCGGTACCTCCACCCTGATAGCAGAGGGGAAGAAGCTGTTCCTGAATCGTTGAGTGTGTGTCTTCAGTCTCCTGTACCTCCTCCCTGATGGCAGAGGGGAAGAAGCTGTTCCTGAATCGTTGAGTGTGTGACTTCAGGCTCCTGTACCTCCTCCCTGATGGCAGAGTGGAAGAAGCTGATCCTGAATCGTTGACTGTGTGTCTTCAGGTTCCTGTACCTCCTCCCTGATGGCAGAGGGGAAGAAGCTGTTCCTGAATCGTTGAGTGTGTGTCTTCAGGCTCCTGTACCTCCTCCCTGATGGCAGAGGGGAAGCAGCAGTTCCTGAATCGTTGAGTGTGTGTCTTCAGGCTCCTGTACCTCCTCCCTGATGGCAGAGGGGAAGAAGCTGATCCTGACTCGCTGAGTGTGTGTCTTCAGGCTTCTGTACCTCATCCCTGATGGCAGAGGGGAAGAAGATGTACCTGAATCGTTGAGTGTGTGCCTTCAGGCTCCTGTACCTCCTCCCTAATGGCAGAGGGGAAAGAGCTGTTCCTGAATCGCTGAGTGTGTGTCTTCAGGCTCCTGTACCTCCTCCCTGATGGCAGAGGGGAAGAAGCTGTTCCTGAATCACTCAGTGTGTGTCTTCAGGCTCCTGTACCTCCTCCCTGATGGCAGAGGGGAAGCAGCAGTTCCTGTATCGTTGAGTGTGTGTCTTCAGGCTCCTGTACCTCCTCCCTGATGGCAGAGGGGAGGAAGCTGTTCCTCAATCGTTGAGTGTGTGTCTTCAGGCTGCTGTACCTCCTCACTGATGGCAGAGGAGAAGAAGCTGTTCCTGAATTGTTGAGTGTGTGTCTTCAGGCTCCTGTACCTCCTCCCTGATGGAAGACGGGAAGAAGCTGTTCCTGAATCGCTGAGTGTGTGCCTTTAGGCTCCAGTACCTCCTCCCTGATGGCAGAGGGGAAGAAGCTGTTCCTGAATCGTTGAGTGTGTGTCTTCAGGCTCCTGCACCTCCTCCCTAATGGCAGAGGGGAAGGAGCTGTTCCTGAATCGCTGAGTGTGTGTCTTCAGGCTCCTGTACCTCCTCCCTGATGGCAGAGGGGAAGAAGCTGTTCCTGAATCACTCAGTGTGTGTCTTCAGGCTCCTGTACCTCCTCCCTGATGGCAGAGGGGAAGCAGCAGTTCCTGAATCGTTGAGTGTGTGTCTTCAGGCTCCTGTACCTCCTCCCTGATGGCAGAGGGGAGGAAGCTGTTCCTGAATCGTTGAGTGTGTGTCTTCAGGCTCCTGTACCTCCTCCCTGATGGAAGAGGGGAGGAAGCTGTTCCTGAATCGCTGAGTGTGTGTCTTCAGGCTCCTGTACCTCCTCCCTGATGGCAGAGGGGAAGAAGCTGTTCCTGAATCGTTGAGTGTGTGTCTTCAGGCTCCTGTACCTCCACCCTGATGGCAGAGGGGAAGAAGCTGATCCTGACTCGCTGAGTGTGTGTCTTCAGGCTTCTGGACCTCATCCCTGATGGCCGAGGGGAAGAAGCTGTTCCTGAATAGCTGAGTGTGTGTCTTCGGTCTCCTGTACCTCCTCCCTAATGGCAGAGGGGAAGGAGCTGTTCCTGAATCGCTGAGTGTGTTTCTTCAGGCTCCTGTACCTCCTCCCTGATGGCAGAGGGGAAGAAGCTGTTCCTGAATCATTCAGTGTGTGTCTTCCGGCTCCTGTACCTCCTCCCTGATGGCAGAGGGGAAGCAGCAGTTCCTGAATCGTTGAGTGTGTGTCTTCAGGCTCCTGTACCTCCTCCCTGATGGCAGAGGGGAGGAAGCTGTTCCTGAATCGTTGAGTGTGTGTCTTCAGGCTGCTGTACCTCCTCACTGATGGCAGAGGGGAAGAAGCTGTTCCTGAATCGTTGAGTGTGCGTCTTCAGGCTCCTGTAACTCCTCCCTGATGGCAGAGAGGAGGAAGCTGTTCCTGAATCATTGAGTGTGTGTCTTCAGGCTCCTGAACCTCCTCGCTGATGGCAGAGGGGAAGAAGCTGTTCCTGAATCATTGGGTGTGTGTCTTCAGGCTCCTGTACCTCCTCCCTGATGGCAGAGGGGAAGAAGCTGTTCCTGAGTCGTTGAGTGTGTATCATCAGGCTACTGTACCTCCTCCCTGATGGCCGAGGGGTAGAAGCTGTTCCTGAATCGTTGAGTGTGTGTCTTCAGGCTCCTATACCTCCTCCTTGATGGTAGAGGGGAAGAAGCTTTTCCTGAATCATTGAGTGTGTGTCTTCAGGCTCCTGTATCTCCTCCCTGATGGTAGCAATGAGAAGAGGGCATGTCCTGGGTGTTGGGCGTCCTTTGCGATGGCCACCACCATTTGCAGGCACTGCTGCTTGAAGATGTCCTGGATACAACAGAGGCTGGTACCCGTTATGGAGCTGACTAATTTTACAACTCTGCAGCTTACTCAATCCTATAGGGTAGCCCACCACCCCGCACCCCCAGTACCAGACGGTGATACAGCCATTTAGAACGCTCTGCATGGTACACCGGTAGAAACTTGCAAGTGTTTTCGTTGACGGACCAAATCTCTTCAAAATCCTAACGAAGTATTGTCACTGCCTTGCCTTCTTTATAACTGCATCACCATGCTGGGACCAGGTGATCTTGACACCCAGGAACTTGAATATGCTCACTCTCTCCACTTCTGATCCCTCTATGAGGATTGGTGTGTTTTGCCCTTCCTGAAGTCCACAATCAGTTCTTTCATCTTACTAACATTGAGTGCCAGGTTGTTGCTACAACACCACTCAACTAGCTGGTGTTTCTCTCTCCTGTATGTCCTCTCGTCACCATCTGAGATTCTGCCAACAATGTCATCAGCAAATTTATAGATGGTATTTGGGTTATGCGTAGTCATGTGTGTAGAGGGAGTAGAGCAGTGGGCTAAGCACACACCCCTGAGGTGAACCAGTGTTGATCATCAGCGAGGAGCAGATGTTATCACCAATCCGCACAGACTGTGGTCTTCTGGTTGGGGAGCTGATTATCCACTTACAGAGGCCCAGGTTCTGTATCTTTTTGCTCAGAACTGTAGGAAAGATGGCATTAAACGCCGAGCTGTAGTTAGTAAACAGCCTCCTGTTTGTCCAGTATACAACATCCTATTTGTATTGTCTAGGTGACCCAAGGTCAGTGGAGAGCCAATGAGATCATGTCCACCATAGAACTATTGTGGCAATAAGCAAATTGCAGTGGGTCCAGTTCCTTGCTGAGACATGCATCTTATCACCAGAGACGTGAGTGCTACCGGGTGATAGTCATTAAGGCAGCTCACCCTGCTCTTCTGGGGCTCTGGTATAATTGTTGCCCTTTTGAAGCAGGTGGGAACTTCCAACTGTGTCACTGAGAGACTGGAGGTGTCTTTAACCACCCCTGCCAGGTGGTTGGCACAAGTATTCAGCGCCTCCGTTGGGGCCTGTCTCCCCCAGGAGGGTTCACCACCCTGAAAGACAGCCTGATGTCAGCCTCCCGAGACAGAGATCACAGGGTCACCGTGAGCAGCAGGGACCTACACAGCTCTCGTTGCGTTCTCCCTTTCATAGCAGACGTGGAGGGCGTTGAGTTCATCCGGCAGTGAAGCATCGCTGCCGTTCATGCGACTGGGTTTCGCTTTGTAAGAAGTAATGTCCTGCTCACACTGCCAGAGTTGACGTGCATCCAATGTCGCCTCCAACCCCCACCCCTTAGAATTGTTTCTTCGCCCTTGAAGTAGACCTCCGCAATCCTGCCCGGCTTTCTTGTACAGACCTGGGTCGCCAGACTTGAATGCCACAGATCCAGCCCTGGTTCATCCAGGGCTTTTGGTTTGTGAATGTACAATAAGTCTTTGTAGGCACACACTCACCCACCCAGGCATCAGTGAGGTCAGTAACAACTGCAGCGTGCTCATCTAGATTCGAAGATGAATCCCCGATTACGGACCAGACTACCAACTCAAAGTGGTCTCGTAAGAGTTCCTGTGCTTCCCTGGTCCAAACCTTCTTGGTCCTCACTGCGGGCGCTTCTGCCTATACTCAGGGGGTAGAAGTACAGCCAGCTGATCCGACTTCCCGAACTGAGTGCGTGGGAGAGCACGGTGTGCATTCTTGTTGGTGGTGTAACCATAGCACTCCTGATCGTCGCGTAACAGTGGCCCAGTTTGTTGTTTCCTCTGCTACCACAAGTGATTTGTTGACGACAATTGTTTAGAGAATTTTTTTTCAAGCTGGCCTAGTTTAAATCCCTCAGGATGACGGGGAAGTCATCGGGATGTGCTTGCAGTGTTCTCATTCAAGTGAGAGAACTCTGAACTAAACACCGAGGTAAACCGTAGTCAATGAGGCAGGATTGCAGTAAGATTAACCGTTTACTGTTCACTCTTTCACATTAACATACGGTGAAAACTGTTGACAAAACAGTACAAAACATATACAGTATTTGTTTCCTTCTTGACATCACATTTACGTCATAAATACTTGTAAAAGTAAAACTACAACAAACTAAATTACATTAAAGTACAACATACAGTCAGAATCTACCTACGCCATCCACTGCTTTAAATACACTTCAACACAAACTATCCACAACGCTTTCAATAGCACAAGAAAATAAACTTTATCAACCGTCATTACTTTTAACAGGATCAGTGTTAACGTTTTCACTTCAACGTATCGATTATCTTATGAACTTATGGCGTTGCTTCTCATGTTTCTTAGCGCGAAGAATGAAAACTTTTCTCGCGCTGATCCCGCACACACAAGCCCCCCCGTCTTCCTGTTTCTCCCAACCGGTATTTTACACAACCTTAACTTCAACTAGAAGATAATTACAAGCGAATTACTAAAGGGGAAATGGAATAAACTAAACGAATGCCTTAAGGGCAGCACAGGGCTGTTTCATGCCTGCCGATCACATCGCACAGTTCCTCCTGAGCTTGGCAGTGACCTGCCGAGGAGTGACTACTGCCGCAAATCTCCCGCGGCGGGCAAACCGGGCGTGAACAGGACTGGGACAACGCCGCCACCATTTGAACTCCACCTCTGGCTTCGAAGGTCCTATCTTAGCGGTGTGTTGAGGAGCCGTCAATCTGAATAACCTGGAAAGGACGCAAGTGGTCCTCATGCCCCTCCGGTTCAGCACCCTCACCCCGAGATCGCCAGTTTTATTTGCCGGAGGCTTACGTTTGCCAGCTGTTGGGAGTCAAAAGCCTCGTTTTCTTAAAACGCACTTTTAGCCCAGACGAACTTCACTTCCCCCGCCGCCAGAGTCCGATCTACCTCCGCCGGCTTTTGAGCAGCGACAGGTCGTTTAATCGCATTAATATGTGGTTACCAACTGTCCGGACCCTTTGGGGCGGCTCGGGTTCTCGTCTGTAGAGTCCCTGATGGCATCGATCTGTGTTGTCCGCCCGAGTTGCCTTTATCGACGGTGGCCCGGCAGTTTAAAACAAAACAGGTCGGCACAGACTAGATGGGCTGAAGGGCCTGTTCCCGTGCTGTGGTATTCTATGACTCTATCGCCACGACAACCACCCGGCTCCCTTATCCCACACTGGCCGCCTCCCCATAAAAAAACTGCTGCCTTTCGACACTTTATTTACTGTCCCGAGAGCCAACTGTAATTCTACCTCCGCTCCAAAGAAGAAAATAAAACAGCTTCCTCTGGAAAGAGTTACAGACATTTTTAATAAGAAAATAAAAGTGAATGTAGAGGTTTCAGCACAATTTTACAGGGCCCAGCTCCTTTTTATTGGGAGACCCACTCGTACATCACGTCAGCTTACAAACTCAATAAATTTTACTGCTGGTCTGAACTGTCAGCATGCTGCCCTCTGGTGTTCGCTCAGTGTAAGGCAAGCTGGATTGCCCTTGTCCGCTCGGGTGAGGATTTGAGTGTGTCAGCTCAAGCTGCCGTCAGCGTCCCTCCGGGGCTACGTTGCAAAGGTCCGACTTCGAAATGTTCCCACAGCCGATGGTCTCGCTCCCCATCGTTGCGTGCTCTCCATATTCACTGCTTACCTATTTATAATTGTTATTTCTTTTTGTGTTTGCACCTTTCTGGGGCCTTCTGCGCTCCGGTCAAACGCCCGGGCCGCGGTTATTACCCTATTATAGATTTATTGAGCGGGGAGGTGTGGAAGCGGTCCGGCGCGGTAGTGTAGCGGGCCGTGCCCACCGTTCTCACTTTAAGCTGGCGAGCCGTCCCTCCCTGCCGGTACACAGCCCCCTCGCCGGCGGCACACGCGGGGACTGAACTCCTTTCGGGCTCGGGCTGACTGAACCACAGAGGAGGGTCTGGCCCTCCGGGCACCCGCAGCATGCCGGGACACACCCTGGTGCTCGTGAACCAGACCCCCCAGTTGTGGGTAAATAGCCCCACTAATAGTCCCGGCAGCGACGAAGGCAACGGGAGTAAAGGCAGACAGCAAATCCAGAGTGGAGACCTCATTGAACATCCTTCCAGCAG